>NC_057799.1:70374040-70382076 GCF_018294505.1 Triticum aestivum | reverse complement strand
ATTTAAGGGGGGGCTAGAGGTAGCTTGGGGAAGGGGGCGGCCGGCGGGTGCCGTGCGGGTGCCGGACTCGGCGGCGGCGGCGTGGTCCGCTCGGTCTCCAGGGAGGAGACGGGCGCGAGGGTGGGCCGGCGCTCGGCTGGGCTGCGGCCCAGCGGGCGTCGCGCGTTTTTTTTTAAAAAGTTCCGCGGAAAATAATTCACAGAAAAATAAATAAAAATCAGAAAAAATATGAAATAAATTTTCCCCGTCTAGTTAGAAAATCTAGAATAGGGTGAACATTTTTTTTACACAAAATAAATATTTTGAAAACATGCAATATTTTTAATGCAATAAAAATTGCAAATAAAATCCAAATAAATTCCAAATAAAGATTTTAACATTTTTCCTCCAGTATTTCACTTGTTTTGGAGAAGTCATATTTTCTCCTCTCGTTTATTTTTTTTAAATGAAATATTTTTCCGGAGAGAAAATAATTAAAACCAAAATCCTCGTCTTATTTTTTTGATGAAAATCAAATATGAAAATTCGAGAAAATCCCCAACTCTCTCCGAGGGTCCTTGAGTTGCTTAGGATTTATCGAGGATTTGTCAAAATGCAATAAAACATGATATGCAATGATGATCTATGTATAACATACCAAATTGAAAATTTGGGATGTTACAAACCTACCCCCCTTAAGATGAATCTCGCCTCGAGATTCGGGTTGGCTAGAAAACAGGTGGGAGTGGTCTTTCCGTAGATCTTCCTCTCGCTCCCAAGTGGCTTCATCCTCCGTGTGGTGACTCCACTGAACTTTGCAAAACTTGATAACCTTGCTGCGGGTAACTCGGCTGGCATACTCGAGAATCTTAACTGGTTTCTCCTCATAGGTCAAATCACTTTCCAACTAAATCGCTTCTAGTGGCACAGTATCTCTCAGTGGTATCTCAGCCATCTCTGCGTGGCACTTCTTCAACTGAGAAACATGAAATACATCATGAACTCCAGACAATCCTTCGGGCAATTCCAGCTTGTAAGCAACCTCTCCCATACGCTCCAAAAATCTGTATGGTCCGATAAAACGGGGCGCTAACTTTCCCTTAACTCCAAAGTGCTTCACTCCTCGAAGGGGTGATACTCGAAGATATACTCTGTCTCCGATTTCGTGAACTGTCTCCTTTCGTTTAGAATCAGCATAACTCTTCTGCCTGGACTGGGCTACCTTGAGCCTATCGCGAATCAACCTCACTTTCTGTTCAGACTCCTTGATCAAATCTGGTCCAAACAACTGACGGTCTCCAACTTCGTCCCATAACAACGGTGTTCTACACCTCCTTCCGTACAAAGCTTCGAAAAGGGCCATCTTCAAACTGGTCTGATAACTGTTGTTATACGAAAACTCTGCATATGGCAAATTTTCATCCCAACTAGATCCATAATCTAGTGCACATGCTCTCAACATGTCCTCCAAAATCTGGTTGACTCTCTCGGTCTGTCCATCTGTCTGCGGGTGAAATGCTGTACTAAATTCCAGCCTGGTTCCCATTGTTTCATGTAACTGCTTCCAAAACTTCGAGGTAAACTGGGTTCCTCTGTCTGATACAATGGTCCTCGGAACTCCACGCAAACATACGATCCTGGTCATGTATATCTTTGCCAACTTAGCACTGGTGTAAGTGGTCTTTACTGGAATGAAATGAGCTACTTTCGTCAAACGGTCGACTACAACCCATATTGAGTCATAGCCTGAACGAGTCCTGGGTAATCCTGTAATAAAATCCATGCCTATTTTATCCCACTTCCATTCGGGTATCGGCAATGGTTGTAGCAATCCTGCTGGCTTCTGATGCTCGGCCTTCACTCTCTGACACACATCACAAACTGCTACATATTCCGCAATATCCTTCTTCATTCCGGTCCACCAGAAAGTATTCTTCAAATCCAAATACATCTTGGTATTCCCTGGGTGAATCGAGTACGGTGAATCATGGGCTTCCTGCAAAATCAACTTCCTGATCTTCGGATCATTTGGCACATATACGCGGTCCTCAAACCATAAGGTATCGTGCTCATCCTCACGAAATCCCTTGGCTTTTCCTTTGCTCATCTTCTCCTTTATCTCTTCAATCTCCTTGTCTGTCTTCTGAGCTTCTCTGATCTTTTCCATCAAGGTAGACTGAATCTCCAATGTCGCTAAATAGCCTCTTGGGACTATCTCCAAACATAGCTCGCGAAGGTCCTCGGCTAACTCCTGAGGTAACTCTCCTGTCATGAGGGTGTTGACATGACTCTTGCGGCTCAACGCGTCTGCTACTACGTTAGCCTTTCCTGGGTGATAACGCAATCTCATATCATAATCTTTAATGAGCTCCAGCCATCTCCTCTGTCTGAGATTTAACTCTTTCTGCGTGAAAATATACTTCAAACTCTTGTGATCCGTGTACACCTCACAATGGTTTCGGATGAGAAAATGTCTCCATGTCTTCAATGCATGCACCACGGCTGCTAATTCCAAATCGTGCGTAGCATAATTCTTCTCATGGGGTTTAAGTTGTCGTGAAGCATATGCCACAACTCTTCCTTCCTGCATAAGCACTGCTCCAAGTCCTCGACGAGAAGCGTCGCAATAAACTTCATAGTCTTTGCGTTGATCTGGCAGAATCAACACTGGTGAGGTAACCAATCGTTTCTTCAACTCTTGGAAACTAGCTTCACATTCCTCAGTCCAATTGAATTTGGTGTCCTTCTTCAACAGCTCAGTCGTGGGTTTAACAATCTTTGAGAAATTCTCGATAAATCTCCGGTAGTATCCTGCAAGTCCAAGAAAACTCCGGATTTCTCCAACTGTCGTGGGTGATTCCCAACTTGTCACTGTGTCAACCTTGGCAGGGTCTACTGCTATTCCTTCTCCAGAAATAACATGTCCAAGCAATCCAACTTCCTTCAGCCAAAACTCACATTTGCTGAACTTGGCGTATAGCTGATGTTCTCTGAGCTTCTCCAGTACCAATCGCAAATGTCCTCATGCTCTTCTTCATCCTTGGAAAAGATTAAAATATCATCAATGAACACCACGATGAACTTATCCAAAAACTCCATAAACACTTTGTTCATCAGGTTCATGAAATAGGCAGGTGCGTTAGTCAGTCCAAATGACATAACAGTATACTCATACAATCCATATCTGGTGGTAAATGCCGTCTTGGGTATATCCTGCTCTCGAATCTTTAATTGATGGTATCCTGATCGTAGATCGATCTTGGAAAATACTTTAGCTCCTTGTAGACGGTCAAACAAATCATTGATCATTGGTAGTGGGTACTTGTTTTTGATGGTCACTTCATTCAATCCTCGGTAATCAACAACCATCCTCAGTGATCCATCTTTCTTCTCCACTAGAAGTACTGGTGATCCCCAAGGTGACGAACTTGGGCGAATATAGCCTTTATCCAGTAACTCCTTGATCTGCTTCTTAATTTCCTCCAAATCCTTTGCGGGCATCCTGTACGGTCTCTTAGATATTGGCCCTGTGCCTGGCAAAAGTTCAATCAAGAACTCAATGTCTCTATCTGGTGGCATGCCTGGCAACTCTTCTGGAAATACATCCGGATAATCCTTCACCACTGGTACTTCCTCCTATACAACTCCTGATAAGGAATTTACTTGAGTCCTCTTCGGCATATGCCGGGATACATACTTGATCCTTTTTCCTTCTGGGGTGGTAAGCAAAATCGTCTTGCTGGCACAATCGATGTTTCCTCCATACAACGATAGCCAATCCATTCCCAAAATCACATCCAAACCTTGCGATTCCAAAACAATGAGGTCTGAGGGGAAAACATGCCTTCCAATGGCCAATGGTATCTGAAAACATCCTTGGGTTGCCATATACTCTGCTCCTGGCGAGGTTACTAACATAGGGGTTTTGAGAACTTGGGTGGACATCTTAGACTTATTCACGAATCCCCTTGATATGTATGAATGCGATGCACCAGTATCGAAAAGAACGGTTGCAGTAAATGTCTTAACCAAAAACTTACCTATTACTGCATCAGGCTGAGCTTCAACCTCCTCCACGCTCACGTGGTTCACGTGTCCTTTGTTGAACGGGTTCGGCTTCTTCCCAGAGCTTCCATTGCCATTTCCATTTTGGGCTTCAGGACAATCAGTTGCATAATGTCCCGTCTTCTGGCACTTGAAACAAGTAATGTGGCTTAGATCCCTCTTGGTTGGGGTAGATGGGTTGGTGCGGTTCTGTCCATTGCTTCCTCCATTCCCATTACCATTCTTGGAGCCATTATGGTTGTGCGAACTACCTCCTCCATGGGTATGCTGAAACTGTCCTCCCGGCTTCGGGGTAAATCGTGGCTTCTGTTGAGCTCCAGAATTGTACTTTCCTTGTCCATACTTCCTCTTGCGGTTTTCAATCTGCTGTTGCTTCCCTTCAATCATGAGAGCTCTATCTACCAGCTCCTGGTAGTTGTTGAAGGTTGCTACCATCAACTGCATACTCAGTTCATCATTCAGTCCTTCCAAAAATTTCTCCTGCTTGGCAGCATCTGTAGCAACGTCATCTGGTGCATAACGTGCTAACTTACTGAATTCCTCCACATACTGGCCTACGGTGCGTCCTCCTTGGCGTAGGTTGCGAAACTCACGCTTCTTCATAGCCATAGCTCCTGCTGAAACATGTGCTGTACGGAAAGCTTGCTGAAACTGGTCCCATGTGACAGTGTCAATAGGGTGCGTGGCTGTATAATTCTCCCACCATGATGCTGCGGGTCCATCTAGCTGATGTGCGGCAAAACGCACTCTTTCCGCATCTGTGCATCCTGCAGTGGTCAACTCCCTTCCAACTTTGCGGAGCCAATCATCTGCTACAATCGGCTCGGTGCTACTGGAAAACACCGGCGGGTTTAGCCTTAAGAAACGGGCTAAGTGATCAACAGGTGGTGGTGGCGGTGGGTTGTTGTTGTTGTTGTTGTTGTTGCCTTGGTTCTGCACTAACACTTGCATCAGGGCATTCTGTTGCTGAATCAGCTGGGTGATCTCTGGCGGGAAAACAAATCCGGTGTCGCGTCTCGGAGGCATCTGATAGGTTTAGAAGAGATGAGAATTAAGAATAGAATGAGGTCTAGAGGGAAAACACTACCCATATGCTCATGAGACAAATACAATCAATATCACTCAATCAATTCAAACAAGGCAAAACAATCGATCTAACTAGCGTTACAAAGTGCTTGAACTATACTATTAAATGGGGGAAAACTACTACTGATATGGTGGTCTACTAGAAATTCTGATCCGTTGAAGACTCCATGATGTCTGCTCCAGCTTCATCAACCCAGTCGTCTTCACTTGGTTCTGAGTCGGTGTCATCGATGATGATGTAGTTATCCGGACAAGTGCATTCGTCGACTTCTTCTTTTGGCACTGGATTTCCCATGAATACTCCAATCTTCTTCTCCAGGTCGTCATTCTTCTCTACTAGTGCGTTGATTTCCTCCAAATAATCTTCGCGTGTAGCCTTGAGTTCTTCTTGGAGCTCCTTGATCTTCGTAAATGCCTTCTTCAGTCCTTCCTTGTCCGTGCACATCTGGTTCTCCTGGCGACGAATATGTTGGTTTTGCTCCTGGATGTAAGCTGCAATTGATCCATCCTTCTTGGTTCTGATCATCTCCCATTGTGCGTCTCGGCGTCCACAAATTTGGTAAATTGTATCCTTAAGCTCCTGGCGATAGACTTCTCCAATGCGTCCCATGGCGATGTGTGCGGCCATGCTCTTCCCTAAACTCCAAGTTGGTGCTTCGAAAACCAATCTTATGGGTTCAGTAATTGGCACAAACGTCCTTCCTGGAATGATAACTTGAATCTTCCAGCTCTCCTCTTCAGGTAATGTGGCGTTGTAGGTTCCGGTGATGCCGGGTATTCCTATGTTCAAGTACTTGGTGACTTCCTTCAAGTGTCGACCAAACGGCGAGTCTTCATCTGGTTGCATGAACTTGCTCCTTGCATTCGCCATTCCTAAAAGAGTAGAAAAAGGAGAGGGGTCAGAAATGAGAAGAGAGAAGCTTTCTAGGGGTTAAGCTTAGTGGTCGTGTCCTACAGTCAGCGTGTGCTCTGATACCAACTTTGTAGCGACCAGACCTCAAATGGTCTGTGCTGCTGTGCACCAGTGTCATCCCTGGATCAGTAATGCTGACATGCACAGTACAAATGGAGGATTTATAACAGAGTAGCAATCACACACTTATTACATCAAATATCTCCAAAGAGATTAAGTATGATAAACATGGCTTAAGGCCATCTAATAACGATAACAGCGGAAGACTTGGAAGATAAGTGAGTCCATCAACTCCAGCGGCATCACTGAGTATAAGACCACGACCTAAGGCACCTTACTCGTCGTCTGAAAAGTCTGCAACATGAAACGTTGCAGCCTGAAAACGGGTCAGCACATAGGATATGCTGGCAATGTAACACATAGAGAGCAATGAACAGTAATAATGCTATACTACATGCATATATGGCTGGTGGAAAGCTCTATGGTTACAGTTTTTGCGAAAAGCCAATTTTATCCTACTTCAAAGGAATAATTTTTATTTAACTATCATGGTGGTTGTGAAACATTGAGAAGGTACCTCCAACTCAATCCCAATTAAGTGTCATCATTAACCCAACAAAATTAATTAGAGGTAACATGGTGATGAGATTCAAATGATAATCCAAGTACTAGATACTCAAGTTGTCCATAACCGGGGACACGGCTAATCATGATCAGTTTGTACACTCTGCAGAGGTTTGCGCACTTTTCCCCACAAGACTTGATTGCCTCTGCTTGATTCTCGCACTGCATGATGTTTGAGAAACGGATGACCGAGACACAGTCTTTTAGAAACAATCACTCTCTACTCTGGATGGACCGGTACACCTACTTTCCCGTACATCTGCTAGTCCACCTCTTCAAGAGATCCTGTAACCTACTCAACTATGCTAGAGCCCATAATAGCTTGTGGCTGCACACAGAAGTTTCTAGCACGAATAATCTTATGATCCCTTTGAGCCTGGGTGGCGGACCTTATACAAACAGACAACACTGGGTTCTCCAGGTGCCTCAATCCACCCAGATGTGAGTTTTAGTTGCCACCTTAAGTTGAACCATTAATGAACATCTCACATCTGTCATGAATATCTCTCAAACCCAATCCACGTCTACGAGCATAGCATGGCAATATAATAGCAACGTAGAAGTAACTCCCAAGGGTTTGATAATAAAACAGGTAATAGGTACTACCTCAACTACTTCCCAATACCCACAATTTAATTAAATCCTAATCATGCAATTGTTTGAGGAAAACAGATCTAATGCAATAAAACTGGGTATGAAAAGTATGATCAAAGTGTTACTTGCCTTGCTGATGATCCGCAAAACCTAACGATTCGAAGTAACAAGTGGCACACTCCGGGTACTCTATCGCAAAGAAACAAGCATACAATCAGTACTCATCTAATGCACAGGTAAAACTCGAATGAAAGATCCAACCAGAAAGTTCAACTTAAGAACTCCGGTTTACAAAAAGAATCAACTCGAAAGAAGCAACGAAAGTCAAACGGTGAAAGAAAGAAGCTTCGTTTGCTAATCTGGATCTAGGTCAAATTTTACTGTAGCAAAAACTTGTTTGAGTAGGTTAAACGGAAAGAGAATTTCGAGACGAAACTCTAGGCGCTTGAATCGCCTGATTCCGATAAATGAGCGAGAAGTTAAACAGAATCGAAGATTCAATCAGAAATTGAATCTGAGAAAATCACAGAAAAATCCGACGAAAAAGAAAAACGGATGAATGGTTAAAGAATGGACGTTCGTTAACAGAGAAAAACCGACGAACGCGTTCGTTAAAACGAACGGTTCGGTGAACGCTCGCAAAATAATAAAACCGAAAAAAACCGATCTAGGGTTTTTTTTAAACGAAGGGTTTTTTTAAAAGAAAACCGGCAACGGCGGGGTGCGGCAGTACCTCGACGGGCGGGCTCCGGCGAGGCTCCGGCGGGACTCCGGG
>NC_057799.1:70254125-70373330 GCF_018294505.1 Triticum aestivum | reverse complement strand
GGCGGGTGCCGTGCGGGTGCCGGACTCGGCGGCGGCGGCGTGGTCCGCTCGGTATCCAGGGAGGAGACAGGCGCGAGGGTGGGCCGGCGCTCGGCTGGGCTGCGGCCCAGCGGGCGTCGCGCGTTTTTTTTAAAAGTTCCGCGGAAAATAATTCACAGAAAAATAAATAAAAATCAGAAAAAATATGAAATAAATTTTCCCCGTCTAGTTAGAAAATCTAGAATAGGGTGAACATTTTTTTTAAGACAAAATAAATATTTTGAAAACATGCAATATTTTCAATGCAATAAAAATTCCAAATAAATTCCAAATAAAGATTTTAACATTTTTCCTCCAGTATTTCACTTGTTTTGGAGAAGTCATATTTTCTCCTCTCGTTTATTTTTTTTAAATGAAATATTTTTCCGGAGAGAAAATAATTAAAACCAAAATCCTCGTCTTATTTTTTTGATGAAAATCAAATATGAAAATTCGAGAAAATCCCCAACTCTCTCCGAGGGTCCTTGAGTTGCTTAGGATTTATCGAGGATTTGTCAAAATGCAATAAAACATGATATGCAATGATGATCTATGTATAACATACCAAATTGAAAATTTGGGATGTTACACGGCTCCTTTTAAGGAATCCTTTTTTCCGAGGCAAAGGCAGCGCAGACGTGCGACAGGAGGTCCAAAAGATTTTTTGTAGACTAAACACTCCATTTAAAACCTGTATAGAGCCTTTTTTCCTCAGCCTTCGACCCCTGGCATGTAAAATGGCCTGGGCGGTGGTGTTATAATCTGTAAGATTGCGTTCGACGTATCAATCAGATTCTAGTGAACATAATCCGTCTTCAGTACTTGCTTTTCCTCATAGAACTGTCTTTGGCTTTTTCGGTTGTTTCACGCAGACACCTCGGCGCTAATCGCCAGGGGCTTGGTATGGCAACATATTGGTTGCCGAAAAGTCCGAACAGCTCAACAGCATACTTCGGCGTCACGAGTTTGGCATTATATGCATCAGCTCCGAATCATGTCTGTGGTCAATAGTTGGGTTGCCCGGCTCCTGTGCTTACTACCTTACGTTCCGTCTTGTCGGCTAGGGTAGTAAAGGGAGAACTACTACGATTGTGTTTCCGGTTCACCTGGTTAAACACCTCAGTAGACAAAGCCGAAAACTGACTGTCATGATGCGGCGAGAGCTGGTCAACCACTCGGCGACTTATTAGAATCTTTTCCGATTTCTTCCGTATAACACGAAGGACCGTTTTTCGGTCACCTATGTAACGCAACCGTATTCGGCTAACCGCGTACATACCAGGGGCTACATCATAGTCCCACTGTCAAACTCCCATGGCTAAGTGTAAAGCCCTGTAGTCGGATTACCTAGTTCGCCCCACTAACACCTCCTTCACGGACCAAGACGTTGGGTCAAGTGTGATCAGGTGCTATTCCGAACACCCTCGTATTATACACGAGGGGGCCAAAGCCGACGACTGGCAAACTTTCAGATTATAAAAACGGCCGCACAGAAGGAAATAACTTTCAGACAAAGGCATAAATATCATACAACCTTAATGTATCACAATATTGTTCTCACAATTCCGGTACACTTATTCGAACATAATATCCTTCGAGCACTGCCCCTCTATCAAGCGGGCGCCCTCTAGGACGGCCTCCAAATAATGCTCTGGCGTGCGATGGTCCTTGCCTCCGGGCGGGCCCTTAGTTGCAGGCATCGGTAGCCTTCATTTTTGCCCAGTGCATCTTGACGCGGGCGAAGGCCATCCGGGCACCTTCTATGCACGCCGACCGCTTGACGGCATTGATCCGCAGCACAGCATCGACAAGTCGCTTCACCAAACCAAAATAGCTATTCAGAATGGGTTCAGCCGGCCATAGCCGGACTATGACATCCTTCATGGCAGCTCCGGACATCTTGTGGAGCTCGGCCCACTGGGCCATCTGTTCATTCAGCAACGCCGGATGCCGTGGCACGCTGAATTGTGACCAGAAAAGCTTCTTCACAGCACGCCCTTCCTGCGCTTGGAAGAACCGCGTCGCGTCGGAGACACTCTTCGGCAGGTCCAAGTACGCGTCTGGAGAACTCCACAGTTGATTAAGAAAAGCATACTTCGGGTCGCCAAACTTAGTCTGTAAAAGAAAGGGCTTACTAGCTGCTATCTCCCCAGCTTGCCGGATCTCCTCCCGAGCCGCTCTAGACTCGGACCACGCTTCTCTCGTCTCTTGTAAGGCCTTATTGAGTTTGGCTGCCTTGGCTTTGTTATCCTCCTTGAGTGATTTGCATTTGCCAGTGGCATCCTTTAGCTCTCGCTCCATGGTAGATATTCTCTCCTTGCACTGGCGCCGAGCGGCCCGTTCGGCCTTCAAATCAGCAGTCGCCTTCTTGGCAGCCGCATTGCTCACTCTCGCCTGCTCCTTGGCCCGGGCAAGCTCGGACCGAAGGGTCTCAACCGTGGTAGCACCATCTACAGTTATGCATGTCTCAGTGTATAATTTTAAGCTTCCTGCTCATACTATTATGCATGCATAAGCGGGCAGTCCCAAAACATACCTTGTGCCTCGTCGAGCCGCCTGTTAATAAGCGTGATGTCCTCATCAGCTAATTCAAGTTTATGCTTCAGCTCTGCAACTTCCGCAGCTTGGGCGGTCGCCATTGACATAACAGCCTGTTTTCAAATTAATTATGTTACTTCCTGAGCATATCTTTTTGATCCTCCGATCGCCTCCCTGTGTTGACCGACCAGAGTCTCAGGGGCTACTATCTATATAACAGGCGCATTTTGCATATAAAGAGCAGTTAAAGATATTACATTACATACCTCAAAGCCTCTCAGCAGGCCCGTGAAGGCTTCATTCAATCCGCTTCTCGCGGACAGAATCCTCTCAACTACCATACCCATTAAGGTACGATGTTCCTCTGAGATGGACGCACTTTGCAATGTGTCCCTCAGTGTATCCGGCACCCCCGGATTCCCGGAGGCTGCTGCGGGAGTACAGACTCCCTTCAAAGGGGTATGCTTACTCGAACCTGGAGTCGTCTTCGGCTGTAAACTGGATAGTTTGGGGCCCTCATTGTTGGTCCCCGTGGGGGCCGCCTCCCCTGGACCCTTTATGGTCGAAGTATCACCTTCGGGTGCTGTCTTCATTGTCCCTCGTGCCGCTGGTCGGACAGGGGAAATCCTCCGAGAAGACACCTCGAAGTTGTCCACTCGTGGGGGCGAGGAAGCTTGTGGAGGCGTTTCGCTTTCCATCATCTCCGGAGGCAAGTCCCCTGATGAGGAGGACTGTTGAGGTAGATAGCGGGCCGGACTGCAAACATATAGTCTAAATGTTATCTTTGCAAACCGAGAAACGGGATATGTCTGGAGCATCCTTGTTCACTTACGATTCGGCAAAGGGCTTGTCCCTAGAGAGGAGCTCTGCGTTAACATCGGCTTCCAAACGCGAACCATCTGACAGGGATGTCTTCCCTCTCTTGGGTGCCTCCACCTTCAAGTCTTCGGAGGCAGTTCTCTTCTTCACGTGGGGGGAAGGGATATCCTCTTCTTCTTCACCTTCGTCTTCATCTTCAGAAGAGGACACTTCAGTCTCCCTGGACGTAGCGTCCGGCATACCTTTAGAGCGGAGGCCACCTTCAGCCCTTTTGCTCTTCTTCTTGTCCTCCTTCGCCGGCATTTGATACGGCGCCGGGGCCAGCATCCTCGTTAACACAGGATCCGCTGAGTCTTCGGGAAGTGGAGCCGAACACCTAATTCGTTCCGCCTTCTTTATCCAGCCCTGGTCGAAGTTAGGTTTCTCAGTACATCGCTATGTGATAACTGAGTTGCTTTCAGAAGTTGGGGGCTTACCGGGGTATCTAGATGGTTACAGTCAAGGCCGATGTCCTCGTATGTGTCCAGCCACTGCTTTCGGGTCTTGAAGAATAGTTTCCACATCCCTCTGTGCGTTGTGACGAAGAATTGCTGAAGGGTCCGCGGTCCTTTCGGATTTAACTCCCACATGCGGAGAGGCCGTCGCTGGCACGGGAGGATCCGGTGGACTAGCATCACTTGGATCACGTTAATGAGGCCAGTGTCCTTTTCAAGGATGCTCTGGATACGACTTTGCAGTGTCTGCATTTCATCAGTTGATCCCCAGCCAAGCCCCTTATTAATCCACGATGCGAGTCACAATGGAGGGCCGGATCGGAATGCAGGCATGGCTGCCCATTTGGTACCGCGGGGTTCAGTGATATAGAACCACTCCCACTGCCATAAGTTGGAGGTTTCCGTGAAGGTGTCTTTTGGCCAGATAGTATTGGCAAGCATGCTCACCATAGCACCGCCGCACTCCGCCTGCTCCCCGTCGAGTACCTTCGGCTTCACATTGAAGGTCTTGAGCCAAAGGCCGAAGTGTGGGGAGATGCGGAGAAAGGCCTCACACATGAAGATAAACGTTGAGATGTGAAGAAAGGAGTCCGGAGCTAGATCGTGAAAATCTAGTCCATAATAGGAGATAAGGCCAGGGACGAAGGGGTGGAGAGCAAACCCTAGCCCACGGAGGAAGTGAGAGATGAATACAACCCTCTCGCCAGATTTTGGTGTGGGGATAACCTGCCCCTTGACAGGGAGCCTGTGGGGGATCTCTGCAGTCAGGTACCTCGCCCCTCGGAGCTTCACGATATCTCCCTCGGTGATCGAGGAGGCCATCCACCTGCCTTGGGAACTAGATCCGGACATAACTAGAAAGCTTGGTAGCAATGAGAGAAATCGAGGCCTGGGCGCGGGAGCTTAAGGCTGGAAAGGCTGAGGAAGAGATAGGCGTGGGGGAGAAAGACAGGTCTGTACCCCTTTATAAAGGTGAGGAATATCGAACGCCTCCCCACGAGCCTCAAGGCTCGCCTATTCCCAAGGGATCGTGCAAACGACACGGTTGGATTACCCACGCCCATATTAATAGGAATCCCGGGATAAGGGGCACGATCTTTGCTTTGGCAAGATGTGCCAAAAGACTGCGTCTCGTAACATGGAGCGAGAGGCTAAACGACGGTTCGAAATAATAACCAGGCAAGGGACGTAACGTCTCGTCACAAAAGTTGTCAGCAGATGGGACTTGTTAAATATTGTACCCTGTTATGGTTGTATGTGGTGTCTGTTTCACAGAGCCGGACACGTTTTCTGTGTTCGAGGACTACCTTGAAGTATTCGGAGGAGGAACCCGCCTTGCAATGCCGAAGACAATCTGCGCACCGGACACATCGTCATTGAAGCCTAGTTCAGGGGCTACTGAGGGAGTCCTGGATTAAGGGGTCTTCAGGCGTCCGGGCTGTATGACCTGGGCCGGACTAATGGGCCATGAAGATACAAGATAGAAGACTTCTTCCCGTGTCCGGATGGGACTCCCCTTTACGTGGATGGCAAGCTTGGCGATCTATGTGAAGATTCCTTTCTCTGTAAACCGACTTTGTATAACCCTAGGTCCCTCCGGTGTCTATATAAACCGGAGGATTTAGTCCGTAGAGGCAAGAATAATCATAACCATACAGGCTAGACATATAGGGTTTAGCCATTACGATCTCGAGATAGATCAACTCTTGTAAACCCCATATTCATCCAAGATAGTCAAGCAGAAAGTAGGGTATTACCTCCATCAAGAGGGCCCGAACCTGGGTAAACATCGTGTCCCTGTCTCCTGTTACCTTCGATCCTCAGATGCACAGTTCGGGACCCCCTACCCAAGATCCGCCAGTTTTGACACCGACAATGGGCCTTATGGGCCAAGTGAGGGAACACACCAGCCCTGGTGCGCTCCTATAGAGGCCAGCCCTATGAGGAGGAGAAGGAAAGAGGGGAGGGCAAGGAAAGTGTGGATTAGGATTCCTACTTCCTTCCCTCTCCCCCCTCTTTCCTCCCCCTTGGTTATATATGGCAGGGGGCGCGCGGCTTGGGAGGGACTCCAAGTAGGATTCCTCCTACTTGGGCACCTCCTATGGCTGCTCCTCCCTCCCTCCCACCTATATATATGAGGAGGGGGGCGCCTAGCACACACCAGACAATTGCCTAGCCGTGTGCGGCGCCCCCCTCCACCGTTTACACCCCCGATCATACTTTTGTAGTGCTTAGGTGAAGCCCTGCGAGGATCACTTCACCATCACCGTCACCACGTCGTCGTGCTGACGGAATTCACCTACTACTTTGACACCTTGCTGGATCAAGAAGGCGAGGGACGTCACCGAGCTGAACATGTGCAGAACTCGGAGGTGTCGTACGTTCGGTACTTGATCGGTCGGAGCTAGAATAAGTTCGACTACATCAACGGCGTTGTCAAACGGTTTCGCTTACAGTCTACGAGGGTACGTAGAGACACTCTCCCCCTCGTTGCTATGCATCTCCATGGATAGATCATTGCGTGTGCGTATAATTTTTTTTGTTTTTCATGCTACGTTTCCCAACAGTGGCATCCAAGCCAGGTCTATGCGTAGACGATATGCACGAGTAGAACACAAAGAGTTGTGGGCGGTGATAGTCATACTGCTTACCACCAATGTCTGATTTTGATTCGGCGGTATTGTTGGATGAAGCGGCCCAGACCAATCTTACATGTCCACACACATGAGACCGGTTCCACCGACAGACATGCAACTAGTTTTGCATAAAGGTGGCTGGCGGGTGTCTGTTTCTCCTACTTTAGTTGAATCGAATTTGACTGCGGCCGGTCCTTGAAGAAGGTTAAAATAGCAAACTTGATGAAACACCGTTGTGATTTTGATGCGTAGGTAAGAACGGTTCTTGCTAGAAGCCCGTAGCAGCCACGTAAAACTTGCAACAACAAAGTAGAGTACGTCTAACTTGTTTTTGCAGGGTATGTTGTGATGTGATATGGTCAAGACATGATGTGATATAATGTGTTGTATGAGATGATCATGTTTTGTAACCGAGTTATCGGCAACTGGCAGGAGCCATATGGTTGTCGCTTTATTGTATGAGATGCAATCGCCATGTAATAGTTTTACTTTATCACTAAGCGGCAGCGATAGTCGTAAAAGCAATAAGTTGGCGAGACGACAACGATACTACGATGGAGATCGAGGTGTCCAGCCGGTGACGACGGTGATCATGACGATGCTTTAGAGATGGAGATCAAAAGCACAAGATGACGATGGCCATATCATGTCACATATTTTGATTGCATATGATGTTTATCTTTTATGCATCTTATTTTGCTTAGTACGGTGGTAGCATTATAAGATGATCCCTTAACTAAATTTTAAGGTATAAGTGTTCTCCCTGAGTATGCACTGTTGCGACAGTTCTTCGTGCTGAGACACCACGTGATGATTGGGTGTGATAGGCTCTACGTTCACATACAACGGGTGCAAGACAGTTTTGCACATGCGGAATACTCGGGTTAAACTTGACGAGCCTGGCATGTACAGACATGGCCTCGGAACACTGGAGACCGAAAGGTCGAACGTGAATCATATAGTAGATATGATCAACATAGAGATGTTCACCATTGATGACTACCCCATCCCACGTGATGATCGGACATGGGTTAGTTGATTTGGATCACGTATCACTTAGATGACTTGAGGATGTCTATTTAAGTGGGAGTTCTTAAGTAATTTGATTAATTGAACTTAAATTTATCATGAACTTAATCCTGATAGTATTTGCATATCTATGTTGTAGATCAATAGCTTGCGATTTAGCTCCCTTATTTTTGATATGTTCCTAGAGAAAACTAAGTTGAAAGATGATAGTAGCAATGATGCGGACTTGCATGGTCCGTGATCTGAGGATTATCCTCATTGCTGCACAGAAGAATTATGTCCTTGACGCACCGCTAGGTGACAGACCGATTGCAGGAGCAGATGCAGACGTTATGAACGTTTGGCAAGCTCGGTATGATGACTACTTGATAGTTTAGTGTGCCATGCTTTACGGCTTAGAATCGGGGCTGCAAAGACGTTTTGAACGCCACGGAGCATATGAGATGTTTCAAGAGCTGAAATTGGTATTTCAGACTCATGCCCGTGTTGAGAGGTATGAGACCTTTGACAAGTACTTTGCCTACAAGATGGAGGAGAATAACTCAGCTAGTGAGCATGTGCTCAGAATGTCTGGTTACTACAATCGCTTGAATCAAGTGGGAATTAATCTTCCAGATAAGATAGTGATTGACAGAGTTCTCTAGTCACTATCACCAAGCTACTAGAACTTCGTGATTAACTATAATATGCAAGGGATGACGAAAATGATTCCCGAGCTCTTCGCAAAGCTGAAATCAGTGAAGGTGGAAATCAAGAAAGAGCATCAAGTGTTGATGGTTAACAAGACCACTAGTTTCAAGAAAAAGGGCAAGGGAAAGAAAGGGAACTTCAAGAAGAATGGCAAGTAAGTTGCAGCTCCCATGGAGAAGCCCAAAAATAGACCTAAGCCTGAAACTGAGTGCTTCTACTGCAAAGGGAATGGTCACTAGAAGCGAAACTACCCCAAATACTTGGCGGATAAGAAGGATGGCAAAGTGAACAAAGGTATATTTGATATACATTTTATTGATATGTACTTTATTAGTGTTCATAGTAACCCTTGGGTATTTGATACCGGTTGAGTTGCTAAGATTAGTAACTCGAAACAGGAGTTGCAAAATGAACAGAGACTAGTTAAGGGCGAGGTGACAATGAGTGTTGGAATTGATTCCAAGGTTGATATGATCAACATCGCATACTCCCTCTACCTTCGGGATTAGTGTTGAACCTAAATAAATGTTATTTGGTGTTTGCGTTGAGCATGAATATGATTAGATCATGTTTATTGCAATACGTTTATTCATTTAAGTTAGAGAATAATTGTTGTTTTGTTTACATGAAGAAAACCTTCTATGGTCATACACCCAATGTGAATGGTTTATTGAATCTCGATCGTAGTGATACACATATTCATAATATTGATGCCAAAAGATGCAAAGTTGATAATGATAGTGCAACATACTTGTAGCACTGCCGTGTAGGTCATATTGGTGTAAAGCACATGAAGAAACTCCATGCAGATGGACTTTTGGAATCACTTGATTATGAATCTTTTGATACTTGTGAACCATGCCTCATGGGCAAGATGACTAAAAACTCCGTTCTTCAGAACAATGGAGCAAGCTAATGACTTTTTGGAAATAATACATACCGATGTATGCGGTCCGATGAGTGTTGAAGCATGCGGCGGGTATCGTTATTTTCTGACCTTCACAGATGATTTGAGCAGATATGGGTATATCTACTTAATGAAACACAAGTCTGAAACATTTGAAAAGTTCAAAGAATTTCAGAGTGAAGTGGAGAATCATCGTAACAAGAAAATAAAGTTTCTACGATCTGATCGCGGAGGCGAATATTTGAGTTACGAGTTTGGCCTTCATTTAAAACAATGTGCAATAGTTTCACAACTCACGCCACCTGGAACACCACAGCATAATGGTGTGTCCGAACATCGTAACTGTACTTTATTAGATATGGTGCGATCTATGATGTCTCTTACCGATTTACCACTATCATTTTGGGGGTTATGCATTAAAGACAACCGCATTCACGTTAAATAGGGCACCATCTAAATCCGTTGAGACGACACCGTATAAACTGTGGTTTGGCAAGAAACCTAAGCTGTCGTTTCTTAAAGTTTGGGGTTGCAACACTTATGTTAAAAGGCTTCAGCCTGATAAGCTCGAACCCAAATCGGAGAAGTGCATCTTCATAGGATACCCTAAGGAAACAATTGGGTACACCTTCTACCACAGGTCCAAAGGCAAGATATTCGTTGCAGAGAATGGAACCTTTCTAGAGAAGGAGTTTCTCTCGAAAGAATTGAGTGGGAGGAAAGTAGAACTTGATGAGGTATTTGTACCTTCTCTTGAATTGGAATGTAGCACATCAGTGAAATCTGTTCCTGTGATGCCTACACCAACTAGAGAGGAAGCTAATGATGATGATCATGAAACTTCGGATCAAGTTACTACTAGACCTCGTAGGTCGAACAGTGCACGTTCCGCACCAGAGAGGTACGGTAATCCTGTCCTGGAGGTCATGTTATTAGACCATGGTGAACCTACGAACTATGAAGAAGCTATGATGAGCCCAGATTCCGACAGATGGCTTGAGACCATGAAATCTGAGATAGGATCCATGTATGAGAACAAAGTGTGGACTTTGGTGTACTTGCCCAATGATCGGTAAGCCATTGAGAATAAATGGATCTTCAAGAGGAAGACGGACGCTGATGGTAGTGTCGCTATCTACAAAGCTCGACTTGTCGCAAAAGGTTTTCGACAAGTTCAAGGTGTTGACTACGATGAGATTTTCTCACTCGTAGTGATGCTTAAGTCTGTCCGAATCATGTTACCAATTGCCGCATTTTATGAAATCTGGCAAATGGATGTCAAAACTGCATTCCTTAATGGATTTCTTAAAGAAGAGTTGTATATGATGCAACAAAAAGGTTTTGTCGATCCTAAAGGTGCTAACAAAGTGTGCAAACTCCAGCGATCCATCTTTGGACTGGTAGAAGCATCTCGGAGTTGGAATATATGCTTTGATAAGGTGATCAAAGCATATGGTTTTATACCGACTTATGGTGAAGCCTGTATTTACAAGAAAGTGAGTGGGAGCTCTGTAGCATTTCTGATATTATATGTGGATGACATATTGTTGATTGAAAATGATATAGAATTTCTAGATAGCATAAAAGGATACTTGAATAAGATTTTTTCAATAAAAGAACTCGGTAAAGCTACTTACGTATTGGGCATCAAGATCTATAGAGATAGATCGAGACGCTTAATAAGACTTTCACGAAGCACACACCTTGACAAGATTTTGAAGGAGTTCAAAATGGATCAGTCAAAGAAGGGGTTCTAGCCTGTATTGTAAAGTGTGAAGTTCAAGACTCAAAGCTCGACCACGGTAGAAGATAGAAAGAGAATGATAGTCATTCCCTATGCCTCAGCCATAGGTTCTATAAAGTATGCCATGCTGTGTACCAGACCTGTTGTGTGCCTTGCTATGATTTTGGCAAGAGGGTACAATAGTGATCCAGGAGTAGATCACTAGAAAGCGGTCAAAATTATCCTTAGAGGACTAAGGAAATGTTTCTTGGTTATGGAGGTGATAAAGGGTTCGTCGTAAAGGGTTACAACGATGCAAGCTTTAACACTAATCTAGATGACTCTGAGTCTCAATCTGGATACGTATTGAAAGTGGGAGCAATTAGCTAGAGTAGCTCCATGCAGCGCATTGTAGACATAGAAATTTGCAAAATAATACAGATCTGAATGTGTCAGACCTGTTGACTAAACTTCTCTCACAAGCAGAACACGATCACACCTTAGTACTCTTTGGGTGTTAATCACATAGCAATGTGACCTAGATTATTGACTCTAGTAAACCCTTTGGGTGTTGGTCACATGGCGATGTGAACTATGGGTGTTAATCACATAAAGATGTGAACTATTGGTGTTAAATCACATGGCGATGTGAACTAGATTATTGACTCTAGTGCAAGTGGGAGACTGAAGGAAATATGCCCTAGAGGCAATAATAAAGTTGTTATTTTATATTTCCTTATATCATGATAAATGTTTATTATTCATGCTAGAATTGTATTAACCGGATACTTGATACATGTGTGGATACATAGACGAAACACCGTGTCCCTAGTAAGCCTCTACTAGATTAGCTCGTTAATCAAAGATGGTTAAGTTTCCTAACCATAGACATGTGTTGTCATTTGATGAATGGGGTCACATTATTAGGAGAATGATGTGATGGACAAGACCCATCCGTTAGCTTAGCATATTGATCGTTCAGTTTTATTGCTATAGCTTTCTTCATGTCAAATACATATTCCTTCGACTATGAGATTATGCAACTTCCGGATACCGGAGGAATACCTTGTGTGCTATCAAACGTCACAACGTAACTGGGTGATTATAAAGATGCTCTACAGGTATCTCCGAAGGTGTTTGTTGGGTTGGCATAGATCGAGAATAGGATTTATCACTCCGAGTATCGGAGAGGTATCTCTGAGCCCTCTCGGTAATACACATCATAAGAAGCCATGCAAGCAAAGTGACTAATGAGTTAGTTGCAAGATGATCTATTACGGAATGAGTAAAGAGACTTGCCAGTAACGAGATTGAACTAGGTATGAAGATACTGACGATCGAATCTCGGGCAAGTAACATACTACTGGACAAAAGGGAATAACGTATGTTGTCATAATGGTTCGACTGATAAAGGTCTTTGTAGAATATGTAGGAGCCAATATGGGCATCCAGGTTCCGCTATTGGTTATTGACCGGAGAGGTGTCTCGGTCATGTCTACATAGTTCTCGAAGCTGTAGGGTCCGCATGCTTAACGTTCGTTGACGATATAGTATTATATGAGTTATGTGATTTGGTGACCGAATGTTGTTCGGAGTCCCGGATGAGATCACGGACATGACGAGCACTAGTACGCGTCGGTGCTATACAAACAGTTTTTAACCCCTTTCCGCGACGGCATTTGGAACCGTCGCCTAGTGAGTGACGGCGATAGGGGGGTCCTTCCCACACGACCCAGAAACCGTCAGGGATAGGGAGCCTTGATGCATACAGTTGTCCCTATATAACGGTTTTCGATATCTCGAATATCCCAAACGCTTCATCCTTGCTACTCATTTGTGCTCGCATTGCCATCGCAGTCGGAGTTTTGTGGTTTTACCTAAAACCAGGCAGATTCCAGGCACGGGAGTTTTCCAGGCAGATTCTAGGCACGGGAGTTTTATGATGCCTGGCACATCACAAACAGTTCATGATTATAAACCGTGTACGATAGGTAGACAATCACACACATTTAGTTTTCCCGCACCGTATGCGATAGTGTCTGACATCACACACGCTTTGCAAACGGCAACTGTGTGCATTGTTACACACGTTTCCTCTCCGTGAACCGTGTTGGATTATGATGTATATCGCACACGCTGTGCTTTATTAACCATGTGCGCCGTAATGACCTGCACACCGTAATTCCGCCCTAATTTAATTGCTGCTATTTAAAATTGTACCTAATTTAAACTTGAAAGTAGGCTTTAGCTTTATTCATATCCATCAGGTTCAAAGAACCAATGCATTATTCGATTCACAGGTACATATGTTTAAGAATTACATAAGCACCAAATAAAGAATGATGAACCAGGGTTCTATACTTGTAGTATTACAGATGGTAAAGAAAGAGGCGTCAGACATTCCGGCTGCTGAATAAGGTGAAGCGGAATGGCCCTATTGTGCTCTCCTGGATGCAGAAGGCATGCAGGACTCCAGTCCAACCCCTTGTGATGGTCGGCCGCCAATCATGTAGTTTGAGAGGTAATCTTGAGTAAACTGCTTCAGGATCCACTACAAAAGAAAAAATATTGAGACATTGTCATCTAACACAACTCATTACGGGCAGTAAAAAGAAGGCTACAGGGTTCTTACTTACCATCCTGCAGTTCACTGTTGTCTTGCATAAAGTGTAAACAAATAGTTTGATTGACGTCTTTGGACCCATTTTAATAACAATCTTTATCAGTTTCCTCACTTGATGTTGGTTCATGAATACCTCCTTGCCCGAGAAAGGGTCGAAGTGTGGAACTTTGGCAATGATATATGTACCTAAAAGCACCAAGTTAATAGTAGAAGCTAAACAACAATTGAAAAATGAAGTAGTACAACACTCCCTCCATCCCATTATATAAGACTAGCACATATGTCCGTGCGTTGCAACGGGAGAGATATTTCTTTGCGAGAAGCAATGGGAGAGATAGTTGATGTGTCCACCAAAAATGACCTCCATGGCGGTGCGATGGTGCGATCGAGAGAGGAGTTGTGATCTTCTCGCAGGTCATGTTTGTCCCACGAGATCTTGATAGTGGCAGGGTTAGTCGGCGTGGCGGTAACCATTCAACTCGTGTCCTTTTTTCCGGGTCCGCCTCTGTCTCTGGGTTGTGTCTGCCTCCTCATTTGGTAGCTATGCGGCAACCTTCGAGACACAGTTGCTTCGACCACTCTCTATTACAATGGTGTACAATGGCGTAACCAGACAGATTACTAATTGTAAGACGTAAATCCCGTTTCATTAGCATATTTAGCGCATAACGAGACATTAATGTTCCTTCTTTATTAGGGTTTATTCTCTTTTATTATTTTAGCGCTCACGTGCCCACATTTTTTTATTCGAGCCAAACCAACATATTCTCTTTTATTGGCCCAAGAAAAATTTTGCTCCCTCGAACAACCCAGTATGAGAGTGCACGAGGCCCAATAGTGCCTGTGCGACGGACCAAAATTTTCTCTTGGGCCAACTGCGTGTGGGCTACTATATGACGCTAGTAGCGTAAAATAGCGCGTGAGACGCACATGAGTTCATGTATGTGCCAGCACACTGGTAGGCTCCAAGACGACTTGTGTTTGTAGGACGCGAAAAAATCCAAAAAATGATGAGTTGAAGGATCGAAATCATGCCCTCAAAGGCCCAACTACGTGTTGCTAGCCACTTGAAGAAACGAGTCCTATCAACCAGTGGCCAACTTAAACCTTTCAGAACATACTCCAATATCAGATTTGAATTTTTTTATTTTGATTTAAAAAAAATATATAAATTACAGAATATTATTGGGAACATGAATAATTTTGAAAATCTCAAACATTTTATAAATTCTTTACATTTTCAGAAATACACAACGAAATTTGAAATGTTCAAAATTCACAATTTTATTTGAAAGTTGTTAGATATTCTTGTTTTGGTGAAAAGTTTGCATGCATTACACAAATTTTTAAATTTGTGTAATGTTCTGAACCAACTTTTTAAAACACAAAGAAAAAGCGGAACATTTTTTTAAATCTGAACCAATTTTGGAATGACAACCAAGATGTAATGTTCTGAACATTTTTCAAAACAGAATATTTTTTAAAATGCTAAACATTTGTAAAAATTAGATTTTTTTAAATCATGATTTTTTGACAAAAGATACAGGAAAGAAAGGGAGAAAGAAAGGGAAAAAGGAAAATAGAAACATAACACAGAACAAAATAAAGGAAACTGGTTCAACCCAAGTTGGGCGCCCTGTGCGAATTTGCGTTTATTTCACGCTCGATGCGATAAATAGGGTCGTCTTATGTGCGTGGGTACGAAAATAAATGGGCTGGCTCGGCTGGGCCACACTGGGGGCGGCCCATGTACGAAATTCTGGCATTTTTCCTTTTATAATAGACGAGCGGACACAAATTTAGTACCACCTCGAATAGAAAAAAATCTTTTCGATGGTGAACAGATGAAAAAATAGGAGAAACACACCTTGCTTTATTAGTAGGTATAGATTTTGTTACATGTATATCTAGACATCATCAGAACATTAAGGTGACACTCTTCCTTGTTGCTATGTAGCATGTGATTGCATATTTAGTCATTCAGTACAATGTATGTTGCTATGTAGCCTCTGATATATTAAATATGGCCGTAGTTAACCTACTGATAAATGGGTTATAGATATATTCAGTGAAATGTCCGATTCGATGATTAATCCCTTATCAGCCCCAGGCTATATGGTACCAGCTACCGATATCCTGAACAGTGAGTACATATAATTAAGCAATGCGATGAAACTAACCTCGATGGAAAACAACACTGTTCTCAATATTGTCCTGCATGAGTACATATAAAGGCATGTTAAGCACAACAGGCTAAACATCAACAAAATATATCCATGGTAGACAACATAATCTACAAATGATAGCTTCAGTGTGCAGGCTTAAGCACGCTAGTTAAGCAAAACAAGAAGTGGAAAGGTGTGTTAACTGCATCAGGCATAACATTTAAAACAAGCAAATAGTCATTCAAGCTCGTATTGTGCAGGTCTAAAGTACACTAGTTATTGTTAAAAAACGAAAAGGCATGTTAACTGCAATATCCTTAACAACAACCAATTATCGTAATTCATAGTAGTATTGTTGAAACTGTTATTGATGAAGTTGAACTGCATGGCAAATAGTTGCACATATAGAGTATCACATTGTGAAGAACTGAAATAAACAAGTCATAAGGCCATCTCTAGCCGATCCTTTAAAAGTTAAAGGACTAAAACCCTTAGTGGATATATATATATACTCCAGCAATTTTTGGCCTTTTCTAGTCGATCCCCTAAACTTAACGTTGTAAGCTTCAATTTGATCAAGTTCAAAGCAGGTTCAACCAAAAGTAGCATGCATTCAAACATAAACATAGATAGTTTTGCATAACCAAACATAAAACACAAATTTAAACTAAGCTAAAGTACTTTCGGTCGAAGTAGAGGTCGAGCCAATCCTTCCTCGTCATTTACGATGTGCCGCGAGCCGGGTCCGGGCCGGTGCTGTCGTCGGGGTCATTGGGGAAGGCACTCCTCCACTCGTCGACATTGATCTCCTCGTCCTCGGGGCCCACCTCGACGCCCTCTGTGTCGCCGTCGCCGCCGCCTTCGACTCGTTATTGGAGGAGAGCGCAATAACCTCGCCGCCCTCCATGCTGCCGTCCTCGCCGCCTTTGACCTCGTCATCGGAG
Organism: Triticum aestivum; assembly: GCF_018294505.1. Taxonomy (NCBI): domain Eukaryota; kingdom Viridiplantae; phylum Streptophyta; class Magnoliopsida; order Poales; family Poaceae; genus Triticum; species Triticum aestivum. The sequence continues at coordinate 70,356,744 of NC_057799.1, read as the reverse complement.
GAGAGCGCGATAACCTCACCGCCCTCCGCGCCAGCAAAGATCGCCCGCTCCGCCTCCCTGAGCTGCGGATGCTGCCGGCGGAGCTCTTGCATGTAGGCCTCGTCGGCGGCCTCAGCCTCGAGGCGCTCCCACGCCTCGTGGTCCTCCTGCGCCATAGCCGAGCTCACCACCCTGCTCCGGAGGAACGAGGTCGACCGGACATGTGCCGAAGGGGAAACTGAGCCTAGACACCGCGCCATGGTAGCGAACCTGCCAGCGGTCGTACTCCATGGCCGCGAGCTCGGCCGTGTGGAAGCTACCGACCCACCAGCGGGTGTGGGTCTCCCAATATGTAATCTCGGCGACCCACGTCCCCCACCGCCGCTGCTGGACCCCGAGGTAGGACCTTGTCGGCTGCCGGGTCCGAGGGAGGATGGGGAAGTCCTTGAACCGGCGTGGGGGTGCGGCGGCGGGCGGATCGGGGGACCGACGACGGCGGATCGAGCCCGCGGAGGACGACGGGGACACCTCGGCGGCCACCTCGCCAGCGTCGGACGAAAAGGCCGTGATAAACCTCTTTTTGGCCATTGGCTCCTGGAGCTCCCCGGCACATAGGCAGAGGTTGAGGATGGAGGCGCCGGCGATGGCGGCGACCTACCAATGGTTTCAAGGGTTGTGTGTGTCTATGTGAGCGAAGGTTTTGGGGAGTGTGTGGTGTGTGTGGAGGGGGGCGGGGGGGGGGGTGGGGGGCAAGGTAGTGTTTGAGGAAATACTGCGGCAACTGAAAATTTTACTAGGCGGGAGTAACAAGGCGGGGCTACTGAAAATTTGGATCAAGGGTGAGCAGATATTTTTGAGATTGCGAGGGATGCAGAGGCGGGAGTAAAATGCCGGGGCTATTGAAAATTTGAATCAAGGGACTGAAGCAGAGCGGGAGTAATAGACATCGCACATGGTCCGCACATACTAATCATGTGCTATCAAACATTAAAACCTTCCAGGCGGTAGATATTTTCGAGATTACGAGGCAGTAATATTTTCGAGATTGTGAGGGATGTAGAGGCGGGAGTATTTGTGGAGCGAGCTAGTGTGCTTGACACGCCGGCTATGGACTGTAGCCGACGCACCTTCTCGCGTAAGCCATAGGCGTACTATGCACCGACGATGCTCCAGGATATTTTGTACTACATCTCACACGGTTGGTGATAATAAGCTGTGTGGGATCTACTTGATTTTTCATCTTGATTTGAATTACATAATGGGGTCACAACGGCAATGGACGGCGTTTGAATTGCTAGACCTTTTATCTGCAGTGAACATGCAACTATATGTGTGTCGTAAAAGAATTGGAATTATTCAGGGTTCGTTTGGACATTTTATACATTAAACTAGTTTTCTAGCAATTTCAGGTGCACAATTCAAAATTAAACTACATGCACATGCTCTGGTGCATATAAATTGGTTGAAAAATAAAATCTGTGTCCTTGGGTGCATGCTTAGGTCCCATGCAAGAATGGGAATGAATTTCAAACACCAGGGCATTGTTGATTGCCGGCAAAACGTTGAGATACCTGGTTTTTAAATTCTAGTAAATCCAAAACTCGTCTGAAATTCATGAAACTTGGCATGGTATCATGGAGCGGCATCAACATGCCGTGGTAAAAAATTTGTCCCATTTGGGGCAGGTTTGGGTATAAGCTTCTCACAAATCAGAGCTTCTCACAAATCAGAGCTTCTCACAATAAGCGTGATGGTTTCGGTACGGAACGTGCCACCTTTGGGGACGAAACGATATCCGTTGCCTCTTACTGCTTTCAAAATTTTTCTAGTGCCAACATAGAACAACATGAGTATTGTGTTTGGAATTTTTTGGGGTTTGTTTGGACATTTTTATACATTAACTGGGTTTTCTAGGCATTTTATGTGCACAATTCAAATTTGAAATACATGCACATGCTCCAGTGCATATAAATTGGTTGAAAAATCAAATCTGTGTCCTTGGGTGCATGCTTAGGTCCCATGCAAGAAAAGGGAATGATTTTCAAACACCAGGGCACTTTTGATTGCCGGCAAAATATTGAGATACCTGGTTTTTAAATTCTAGTAAATCCAAAACTCATCTAAAATTCATGAAACTTGGCATGCTATCATGGAGCGGCATCAACATGGTGTGGTAAAAATTTTGTCCCATTTGGGGCAGGTTTGGGTATAAGCTTCTCACAAACTAGAGCTTCTCACAACAAGCATGATGGTTTCGGTAGGGAACTGCCACCTTTGGGGACGAAATGATATCCGTTGCCTCTTATTGCTTTCAAAAATTTTCTAGTGTCAACATAGAACAACAGGAGTGTTGTGTTTAATTTTGGAATTTTTCGGGGTTCGTTTGGCCTTTTTATACATTAATTGGGTTTCTAGGCATTTAATGTGCATATTTCAAATTTGAACTACAAGCACATGCTCCAGTGCACCAAAGTTGGTTGAAAAATCACATGTGTGTCCTTGGGTGAATTTCTAGGTCCCATGCAAGAAATGGGATGAAACTCAAACACCAGGGCACTGTTGATTGCCGGCAAAACATTGAGATACCTGGTTTTTAAATTCTAGTAAATCCAAAACTCGTCTGAAATTCAGGAAACTTGGAATGCTATCTTGGAGCGGCATCAACATGCTGTGGTAAATTTTTTGTCCCATTTGGGGCAGGTTTGGGTATAAGCTTCTTACAAACCAGAGCTTCTCACAACATGTGTGATGGTTTCGGTAGGGAACGTGCCACCTTTGGGAATGAAACGATATCTGTTGCCTCTAGGTAGGTATGGTGGACTCTTGAAAATAAGATTTGGGTTTAAGGGCTTTTGGATGCACAAGTAGTATCTCTACTTAGTGCGGAATTTTTAGCTAGCAAAGATAGGGGCAAGCAGCACATGTTGAAGGATCTATGACAATATAACTTCTATGTGAATATGAACAAACATAAATCATTATGTTGTCTTCCTTGTCCAACATCAACAATTTTGGCATATAATATTTTGATGGGGGCTCACAATCACAAAAGATTTCTAGGATAGTGTATTTATATATGAATCTTCTCTTCCCTTATTAATTCTTTCATGAGTTGCATCATTGACCAATGCTATGTTTGTCAATCTCTAATAAAATTTCCTACTTATACTTTTCCTTATGTGGTGTCATTACCTACCATAAGATTAGCATATGATCTTTTTAATTTATTTCCTTTATTTTTATTGCAACATGAAAGTAAAGAAAGCAAAAACTCAAACTAAACTTTATTATATATCTCGCACACGATTACAAGGATAGATCACTAAGCAAGTTCTCGAAAAGAAAGGATCGAACTAAACTTTTATTCTTCAAAAGCAAAATATAAGTATGAATCAAACTAAAATAAGTAAAGGCAAAAGATAGTGGGGTGATACGATACCGGGGCACCTCCCCCAAGCTTGGAGGAAGCCAAGGGGAGTGCCCATACCCGATACTCAATTTTCTTTTGCTGATGAAGAAGAAGGTGGTGGTGGTGAAGTAGCAATCTTGTCCTTCAAGATCAAGAGGTTCTCCAATCTACGAATGAAGCTCTGGAGGAAGATGATGTGCTCTTAATGCAGAATATTTTCACAAGTGAGATATTTATTTTGCACACAAACCTTTTCAATGATCTGAAAAGCTTCAATCTCAGTAGGGGTAAGATGAGCATAGTAAGGTTTAAGGATATCTTCTTCTTCTTCCTCTGCCTATAGTGCTTGCTCGACCACCGGGACTTGATCTCCGGTAGTCTCCTTGCTCTTGTCTCCTTTGATGGCTTCTACGGGCTCCTCTCTCTTCAGCTCAATCTTCATCAACCAAGCATCCTCTTCCATGTTGTTGGAGGAGGAGGAAGACATGATGCCTAGCCTAAGAAATCTGACCGAAAACAACAAGAAAAGAGATAGAAGATTTCTCCGCGATACGGTGGTCAACAGGTTCGGGGGTATATAAAGATTTTTTTTATCTTGGAAAACAAGCAAACGGAAGAAAAACGGAGTCTGGAAGGTGCCCCGGGTGGGCACAACCCACCTGGGCGCGCCCTGGTGTCTTGTGCCCACCAGGGTCACTTTCCCGGTAGTTTCTTATTTTCCTAATTTTCTAAATATTCCAAAACTGACAAAAAATATTTTTGCGGATTTTTCGGAGTCCGTTTACTTACCGTATCACGTACCTCCTCCTTTTTCAAGATTCTGGAGTGTTCCGGAAGGACTCTTTTATGTGTTCTTCCGGTGTCAATGTTTTGATAATATTACTTTCAACATTAATGGGCGTACCTGAGATATAATGTTTTATTCGTTGCCCATTGACAACCTTCAGGTGAGTACCTTCGGCATTATTTATTTTGATAGCTCCAGACTGATAAACCTCCTCGATAACATAGGGTCCTTCCCATTTGGAGAGGAGTTTTCCTGCAAAGAACCTGAAATGAGAGTTGCACAAAAGAACATATTCTCCAGCTTTGAACTCATGCTTTTGAATTCTTTTATCATGCCATCTTTTAACTTTTTCTTTAAATAATTTGGCATTTTCATAAGCTTGGGTTCTCCATTCATCTAATGAGCTAATATCAAATAACCTCTTTTCACCGGCAAGTTTGAAATCATAGTTGAGTTCTTTGATTGCCCAATATGCTTTATGTTCTAACTCAAGAGGTAAATGACAAGCCTTTCCATAAACCATTTTATAAGGAGGCATACCCATAGGATTTTTATATGTTGTTCTATAAGCCCAAAGTGCATCATCTAATTTCTTAGACCAATTCTTCCGGGACCTATTGATAGTCTTTTGCAAAATTAATTTTATTTCTCTATTGCTAAGTTCAACTTGACCACTAGATTGAGGATGATAAGGTTATGCAATTCTATGGTTAACATCATACTTGGCAAGCATTTTGCGGAAAGCACCATGAATAAAGTGTGAACCACCATCAGTCATTAAATATCTAGGGACTCCAAACCTTGGGAAAATAACTTCCTTCAGCATTTTAATAGAGGTGCCGTGATTAGCACTACTGGTTGGAATAACTTCTACCCATTTAGTAACATAATCAACAACAACCAAAATATGTGTATACCCATTAGAGGAAGGAAAAGGCCCCATGTAATCAAATCCCCAAACATCAAATGGTTCAACAACAAGTGAATAATTCATAGGCATTTCTTGACGCTTACCAATATTACCCATTCTTTGACATTCATCACAAGACGAGACCAACTTACGGGCATCCTTGAAGAGAGTAGGCCAACAGAATCCAGATTGCAATACCTTGTGAGCAGTTCTGTCTCTAGCATGATGCCCTCCATAAGCTTCGGAGTGACATTTCTGTAGGATTTTTCCCTGTTCATGCTCAGGTACACAACGTCTAATAATACCATCTACTCCTTCTTTATAAAGATGTGGGTCATCCCAAAAGTAGTGTCTTAAATCATAGAAGAATTTTTTCTTTCGTTGGTAACTAAAGCTAGGTGGTAAATATTTAGCAACAATGTAATTAGCATAATCAGCATACCAAGGAGTATTATTAGAAACATTTAATGTAGCTAACTGCTCATCAGGGAAACTATCATGAATAGGTAGTGGGTCATCAAGCACATTTTCAAGCCTAGACAAGTTATCAGCTATTGGGTTCTCAGCTCCTTTCCTATCAGTAATATGTAAATCAAATTCTTGTAGCAAGAGAACCCATCGAATAAGTCTAGGTTTAGCATCTTTATTTTCCATAAGATATATAATAGTAGCATGGTCGGTGTGAATGATAACTTTAGAGTCAACAATGTAAGTTCTAAATTTGTCAGAAGCAAACACCACTGCTAGGAATTCTTTTTCAGTAGTTGCATAATTCCGTTGTGCACTGTCTAGAGTTTTACTAGCATAATGAATAACATTCAGTTTGTGATCAACTCTTTATCCTAGAGCAGCACCAACAATATAATCACTAGCATCACACATACTTTCAAAAGGCAAGTTCCAATCAGGTGGTTGAACAATAGGTGCAGAAATTAAGGCTTTCTTGAGTGTTTCGAAGGCTTCTAAACAATCATCATCAAAAACAAAAGGAACATCCTTTTGCAAAAGATTTGTAAGAGGCCTAGAAATTTTAGAAAAGTCTTTGATAAATCTCCTATAGAAACCAGCATGACCTAGGAAACTATGAATGCCTTTGATATCTTTAGGACATGACATTTTCTCAATTGCATCAACCTTAGCTTTGTCGACTTCTATACTTCTTTCAGAAATTTTATGGCCCAAAACAATACCTTCATTAACCATAAAGTGGCACTTCTCCCAATTCAAGACAAGATTTGTTTGCTCGCATCTCTGCAAAACTCGATCAAGATTGCTTACACAATCATCAGAAGACTTCCCATAAACAGAGAAGTCATCCATGAAAACCTCAACAATCTTTTCACAAAAGTCAGAGAATATAGTAGTCATACATCTTTGAAAGGTAGCAGGTGCATTGCATAAACCAAAAGGCATACGTCTATAAGCATAAGTTCCAAAGGGACAAGTGAAAGTGGTCTTTTCTTGATCAGGTTGAGAAACATGTATTTGTGAAAAACCAGAATATCCATCAAGAAAGCAAAAATGTGTGTGCTTAGATAATCTTTCTAGCATTTGATCAATAAAAGGTAGAGGGTAATGATCTTTTCTAGTTGCTTTATTTAATTTTCTAAAATCAATTACCATTCTATAACCTGCAACAATTCTCTGTGGAATAAGTTAATTCTTATCATTAGGAACAATAGTAATACCTCCTTTCTTAGGAACACAATGAACAGGGCTTACCCATCTACTATCAACTATAGGATAGATTATACCTGCTTCCAGAAGTTTTAATATCTCTGTTCTTACCACTTCTTTCATCTTCGGATTTAACCGATGTTGGTGATCAACAACGGGTTTAGCATCAGGTTCCATATTAATCTTGTGCTGACATAGAGTGGGACTAATGCCCTTTAATTCATCAAGAGTATATCCAACATCAGCTCGGTGCTTCCTTAGAACTTTCAATAATCTTTCTTCTTCATGTTCTGAAAGGTTAGCACTAATAATAACATGATATATCTTCTTTTCATCAAGATAAGCATATTTCAAAGTGTCTGGCAATTGTTTTAATTCAAACACAGGATCACCTTTAGGTGGAGGAGGACCTCCTAGAGTTTCAATAGGCAAATTGTGTTTAAGCAGAGGATGTTGTTCAAAGAAAATCTCATCTATTTCATTTCTTTCATGCATATGTAAATCTTCATGGTCTAGCAAATGTTTTTCTAAAGGATCATTAGGAGGCACATCAATAGAATCAAGACCAATTATTTCATCCTTACTAGGCAATTCTTTTTCATGAAGCTTTCTACTAAGCTTGGAAAAATTAAACTCATGAGACTCATCACCAAAGCTGACATCGACAGTTTGTTTCTTACAATCTATTTGAGAATTAACGGTGTTCAAAAAAGGTCTACCAAAGATAGTGGGGCAGAAGTCATGTTGTGGGGAACCAAGAACAAGAAAATCAGTATGGTATTTTATTTTCCCACACAAGACTTCAACATCTCTAACAATCCCAATTGGTGAAACAGTATCTCTACTAGCAAGTTTAATAGTAACATCTATGTCTTCTATCTTTGCGGGTGCTATGTCATTCATAATTTCTTGATATAAGGTGTAAGGAATAACACTTACGCTAGCACCTATGTCGCATAAACCATGATAACAGTGATCTCCTATTTTAACTGAGACAACGTGCATGCCAACAACGGGTCTATGATTATCTGTTTTATCAGGTTTGACAATTCTAGTAGCTTCATTACAGAAGTAAATAACATGCCCATCTATATCTTCTTCCAAGATATCTTTAACCATAGCAACACTAGGCTCTACTTTAATTTGTTCTTCAGGTTTAGGTGTTCTAATATAACTTTTGTTGACCACAGTTGAAACTTTAGCACGTTCCTTTATCCTAACAGGGAAAGGTGGTTTCTCAATATAAGCAGTAGGAACAACTGGATCAACATTATAATGTATACTTTCCTCTTTTACTGATACCGGTTATTTAATTTCTTCTTTAATAGGTGGGTGATATTTAAACCACTTCTCTTTAGGGAGATCAACATGAATAGCAAATGATTCACAAAAGGAGGCTACTATCTCAGAGTCAAGTTCATATTTAGTGCTAAACTTTTGAAAAGCATCGGTATTCATAAAAGATTTAACACAATCATACTCATCATACCTGACTCTTTACCTTCGTTGAGTTCCCAATCTTCAGAGTTGCGTTTGATTCTTTCCAAAAGATCCCACGGGAATTCAATAGTCTTCTTCATAAAAGAACCAACACAAGAAGTATCAAGCATGGATCGATCATTATGAGAAAGCCGAGCATTTTCTGGATAATAATTTCTCTTGAGAGCTCATGATTGGGGCATGAATATAACATTGATTTAAGTCTCCCCCAAGCTAGGGCGATACTTTCTCCTTCACGAGGCCAAAAATTATATATGTAATTCCGATCACGATGAACTAGATGCATAGTGTTGGGGATATAACTACTAGGCATGACCCGCCCAGGAGGAGCCGGGTCATACCACTGGCGACTTAAAGATAAGATGGCGGGTCATGAAGCAAGCCTGTTTAAGGCCCAAGACCCAGAGGCGACTTGAGGCCCAAGAGGATGAACCACCATATGTTTAACTTGTACTGTAAGGCAAAGCTTAGTTAGTTACCGAGCCAGAAACGTTGTGTATGAGCCGCCCGAGACTCTGTAAGCCGTCGGGCATCAACCTGTGTATATAAAGGGGTGACTCGGCGGCGGATTAAGGGCAAGAAACAACAAGTCGGGTACTAGGTCAAGCGTATTCGCTCCCTGGTAATCGAAACCCAAGCAATACAACCTAAAGTAGGAGTAGGCTTTTACCTCGTTGAGAGGGGCGGAACCTGGGTAAACTCTCTGTGTCCTTTGTCCCGTTTAACCCCTTCAAGCTAACCTAGTTGCAATGGCTCCACACCTAAGTCCTTTTTATAGGGCATCTGCCGTGTTAAGTCCACGACAGTTGGCGCCCACCATGGGGCCAGCAGACGGTGGTTTCGAGTTCTTGAAGGGCAACTTCACAGGGATCAAGGGATACGCCGTGGGCCGGATGACCAAGAGTCGTCGTGGCAAGCTCTACATTGACGGTGCCGGCTGGGGCCCCGAGGCCGTCTCAATTGAGTACGGGTACTGGGTCCTGATGTCTACTACACAACTTTATTCTTGTAGACTCGTGTTGGGCCTCCAAGCGCAGAGTTTTGTAGGACAGTAGCAATTTTCCCTCAAGTGGATGACCTAAGGTTTATCAATCCGTGGGAGGTGTAGGATGAAGATGGTCTTTCTCGAACAACCCTGCAACCAAATACAAGAAATCTCTTGTGTCCCCAACACACCCAATACAATGGCAAATTGTATGGGTCCACTAGTTCGGTGAAGAGATGGTGATAAAAGTATAATATGGATGGTAGAAATATATTTTTATAATCTGAATAAATAAAAACAGCAAGGTAGCAAATAGTAATCGGGCACAAAAACGGTATTGCAATGCTTGAAAATGAGGCCCAGGGTCCGTACTTTCGCTAGTGCAATCTCTCAGCAATGCTAATATAATTGGATCATATAACCATCCCTCAATGTGCGATGAAGAATCACTCCAAAGTTCCTATCTAGCGGAAAACATAAGAATAAATTGTTTGTAGGGTACGAAACCACCTCAAAGCTATTCTTTCCGTTCGATCTATTCAAGAGTTCGTACTAAAATAACATAAATCTATTCTTTCTGTTCGATCTATCCTAGAGTTCGTACTAAAATAACACCAAAGCAAATTCATATTCGTAACACTCAATCGAACACAAAGAACTTCAAAGAGTGCCCCAAGATTTCTACCGAAGAAACAAAGACAAGAACGTGCATCAACCCCTATGCATAGATTACCCCAATGTCACCTCGGGAATCCGCGAGTGAGTGCCAAAACATATATCAAGTGAATCAATACTACCCCATTGTCACCACGAGTATTCAATTGCAAGACATATATCAAGTTTTCTCAAATCCATAAAAGTATTCAATCCGATAACAACGAAATCTCAAAGGGAAAAACTCAATTCATCACAACAAGATAGAGAGGGGAAAACACCATATGATCCGACTATATTAACAAAGCCCGCAATACATCAAGATCGTGACATATCAAGAACACGAGAGAGAGAGAGAGATTAAACACATAGTTACTGGTACAAACCCTCAGTCCCGAGGGTGGACTACTCCCTCCTCCAGGGGCGGAGCTAGGATGAAAAACAAGAGGGGGCAAAGATATACATGATTTTTTTTTCAGAAGTATGTATACGAACTAATGGCTAGATCATTTTAAAAACCAACCACACAAACATACATATAGTGTGTCAGAAGCAAAATCGCATATATGACAGTCATTGCCAAAGTAAAAGTAAACTAACCATTGAAGGCACGAATAGCTTGAGAAATATGAATACGTCAATCCTTTTTGTTGCTACATCCCTGATTTCTAGCTTTCAAGCTGCACGAAAATGAAACACATTTTATAAAATAGAGAATAGAGAATGTAAACCATTTTAGATAAAGAAAAACTTAAGCAGGTACCTCCTTCCGTTTCATCTTGCAACGATTTTTCCATGTAAGATAATTCTCCTAATCTCCCCATGACTGTTGATATTAAATATGTAAGTCTCCTCTTTTTGGATGGACCCCGAGTAGGCTGTTTAGATCAACTATTTCAGGCATACTGCCAATTGTCGATTTTACAAAAAATCTTTCCATTAGCTTGCCTATCAATGTCAGATAGTTGAATGTTAAATAAATTGAAATACATGAAGGCAGAATATTGTTGTAGATTTTATTCTACTCCCACGTGCTCAAATTTATTCATACAAAATTATTACGCGAAGCTAGATGCAATCAATCTAATAATCAATTTGTACATTGTAATGTATACACATGGATATTTGATCCAATTTGCTACCTTTTTTAACATGGAAATCAGAATAGATACTAAGAGAACTAAACCTAGGTCTCACGGATTACCTTCATATTGATCAGTACAGCTTCTTCCTTCGGATGGCAAGCCGGCTGGCCGGTGTGTGCAATGCGCGGACGTCTTATAATCGTGTATTTACAGGGCAGTAGAGAAGCAGGCGGCGGCACGGGGGCTCTCGTGAAGACTAGGTTTTCTGCTTGTCATTCTCGCTAGATGGGTAGCTGGGCTAATAACCGGTCTATTTCTCATCCATGGGCTTTCAAAATAGAAAAGAAAATAAAGAAGTGGGGGAAAATATCTTGGCTTGAGTGGGGGAACGTTGAATATCCTGGGCCTAGCATAACTGGGCCAAAAAAACGAGTGGGGGCATTCGCCCCCAGAGCGATGCACGTAGATTCGCCCTGCCCTCCTCATCATGGTGGCCACCGGGATGATGAAGATGGCCACCGGTGATGATTCCCCTCTCCGGCAGGGTGCCGAAACGGGGTCTAGATTGGTTTTCTGTGGTTACAGAGCCTTCCGGCGGCAGAACTTCTGATCTAGGGCTACCCCAAAGGGTTTTGGCATATTTGTGAATTTATAGGGCGAAGAGGGGGTGCGGGAGGCCACCGAGGTGGGCACAACCTACTTGGGCGCGCCTGGGGGCCCAGGCGCGCCCTATTGGGTTGTGACCCCCTCGGGGCACCCCCCAGGTGCTGCTCTAGCCCATCCTGGGTGTCCTGGTCCATAAAAATTCTCCAAAAAGTTTCGCTGCATTTAGACTCCGTTTGATATTGATTTTCTGCGATGTAAAAAACAAGTAGAAAACAGCAACTGGCACTTGGCACTATGTCAATAGGTTAGTCCCAAAAAATGATATAAAATGATTATAAAATGCTTGTAAAACATCCAAGAATGATAATATAACAGCATGGAACAATCAAAAATTATAGATACGTTGGAGACGTATCAACATCCCCAACCTTAATTCCTGCTCATCCTCGAGTAGGTAAATGATAAAAACAGAATTTTTGATGTGGAATGCTGCCCAACATGTCATATCATATTCTTTTGTTTGTAACATGGACATTTCGACTTTTATATGGTTCAAAGCAATAGTCTAGTTTTGACATGAGACTTAAATACTCAAGCATATCAACAAGCAATCATGTCTTTCAAAATATCAATGCTAAAATAAGTTATCCCTAGCCCATCATGCTCAATCATCGATCCATTCATGAAACACACTCGCATATTAGCTACACCCAATGCTCAAGTACAATCATAGTGCCCCCTAGTTGGTGCTTTATAAGAGAAGATGGAGACTCAAAATAAAAATTGCATAAAGTAAAAGAAAGGCCCTTCGCAGAGCGAAGTAGCACTGGTACGCGTCGGTCCTAAACAAATGGTTTTAACCCCTTTCCGCGACGGCATTTGGAACCATCGCCAAGTGAGTGTGGGTGATAGGGGGGTCCTTCCCACACGACCCAGAAACCGTCGGGGATATGCCCTCCTGGCACACACACTCGCCAAAATGAGGTCGTGTGCGACCGGCGAGCGCTCAAATACGGAAATACATACAACAGAGCTAAAAAAATAATAATTATACAGGCAAAATTGTTTCCGGTCGCAAGTACATCCCACACAGTTAGTCCCCGCTAAACGTTTCCGTTTGTATGTACATCAAACACAGTCGCTCCAAGGAAAACATATCCGTTCACAGGTACATCACACACAATTTTTCCCGTTAAATCGTTTGCGTTATTGAATGTATCACACACGGTCCATAGAAGAAACTGTGTGGCAAAGGTTGACCATCACACACAATTTTTATGTGATAAACGTTTGCGCAAGGTGGCGTAACGCAAACAGTTTTCAGGAGAATGTCGTGTGTGATTGTTCATTGATCCAACACGGTTTATTCCTAGAAACTGTGCGCGTTGCCTGAGGTCATCGCCCATGGTATTTTTTCAACAACCGTTTGCAATAGCAAAACCCAATTAGCAGGCTAATTCGCCATTAGCAGGCTAATTATCCGATTATTCATAATTCATTTATTAATCAAATTGAAATTTCATATTAAGCACACAATATATTTCAGTTCCATATTAAGGAAGCAGAATTTCATAATTGAAATACATCAGAGTACACCATGATATAGCTTCAACACTCAGCTACCCCATTACACAACTGCACCAGCAGCAAGTTCCACATGCAACATGTAGAACCTTTCAAAATTAGCATCATAGACGGTATATAGATAGATGCATCTCATCTGGAAAACTGCTGAAGCAGAAGGCGAATATTGAGCCTTCATTCATGTTGAAGGTCTTTGCAACTTTAGGCCAGTGCCTGTGGATGATTGACCGTTCGTCCTTTGTCCTCTTCAGGAACACTTCAATTTTGAACCGTGGGTGTTGTATGAAAACCTTCCTCGCCTCCTGACCATAGAGGTGGTTTGAGAGGTAATCATCAGTGAACTGCTTTGGAAAGGCCTAAAAACAAGGATGTGCATAAATATCTTCTCTATATTGGAAATGGGGCAAAGAAATAAAAAAAGGCAAGGTATAATAGTTAGTACCATCTTGTAGTGAACTGATGTCTTCTTCATTGTGCAGACAAGATCTTGTTGTTGTTTGTCGCTAATTTCTTTATCCTAACAATCTTTCTGAGTTTCTTGATTTGATTGATATTCATGGACAACTCATTTCCCCATATGCAAAAAGGGTCGAACAGTGGGTCAAAACCTCTGACAGCAGGACCTACATGTGCAAGATCAAATTGTTAAAAACCAAAATATTAGAATGGTTCCTGTAATTGCACAATAATGTGCTATTAGAGAACGGACCATGCACGTGCTAACCTCGATTGTAAACCTCAGTGCTTCCCATTGTTTCCCTGCAACACATATAAGGTAGTTAGTCATCAGGTTAAGTAAGGGTTCACATGCTATCAGTAAAATATGTTGATGAAAAATAAGCACATTGCAGATTCATCATAGTAATTCAAGCCACACGGAAAACCCATTTACCCAAACCAAGCATGATTAAGAACTAGGAAATATAGCACTTGTATATGTTTCTCATGTATTAAGTGCAGCCAAATTTGATTTATTCCTCACATGCACAACAATACAAAATTCTACCCACGACAATTGGACATCGCATTGCATAATTGAACCAAGCAGTTAACTAAACACCACAACAAATGAACCAAACATTAATTGAGCACCACATTGCACAATATAACATACTCCTAATAGAAGATCAGACAGTTAACCAAACAGTTAACTACAGCCAATTGTAGCAATTGTATTTGCTTCTCATGTATTTACTACAGCCAAATTCAATTTATTCCTCACATGGTATACAATAATAGAATGCACCTACAACTATTGAACATCGCATTGCAGAATTGAACCAAACAGTTAACTAAACACCACAACACAAATGAACCAAACGTTAACTGAGCACCACATTGCACAATGTATAAGCAAACCAAGCATGCTTGACAACTTGGAAATATAGCAATTTTATTCATTTCTCATGTATTTTGTAAAGATAAATTCGATTTATTTCTCACATAGAAGACAATACAAAATTGCAGCCTGAAGAATTGAACATCACATTTGCAGAATTGAACCAAACAGTTAACTAAAGATGACAACTAATTAACAAAATAGTTAATAAGTGAGCACCACACTGCACGACATATAGAACATATACACTAGAGCAACAGATTGCATGGTAAAATTAGATAGCACAATTCACTAGAATTTGTGAAGGAAAGGCAGGAGCAGCACACGCAACGGGTAAACCGAGCATGCTTAACCGGCGTAGCTAGCAAATGGCAAGGTGCTCCTCCAAGATCTGGGGGTCGGCACGAATGGCAGCCATCGCGACCTCATCCGCGCGTGTGGCCGCGATTTGCTTCTCCGCTGCCAAATGCTCCTTGAGATCCTGGCTATACTATGTGCACCATGGCTTAGGGCGGCACTTATTTGGTGGAGGGGTCGGTGATTTGGGTGGAAGGTGCTGCGCTCGCGCCAGCGGTCGGGGCATGTGGGATGTGGAAGAAGGAGGAGGATGGGGGTCGGGTGTGGATTACCTGCCTGGATAAACGAGGCCGAGCAGCGTGAAGGAGGGTCGCCGACGAGGAGGTGGCGCTGCAAGCAAGGAGTGAAGGTTTCAACTTGGAAAGGAAGGCGGAAAGAGGGGAAATGTGGCTTTTGGTAAGGGGGAGGGGGCGGGGAGGTATATATTTCTGCGGAAGCCGAAAATTTGGAATCGCTTCAGCCAAAAAACTGGCGCGCAAAGTGTCATCAGACACGGTCCCTTATTCAGAACTGTGTACGATATGTGGACATCACAAACGATTCAGATAGCTTAACCCGTGTGTGATGAGTTTGAACGTCAAAAGTTTTGGTTCGAATTTCCATGGTTACAGTGGTCATCCACGTCATTGCATAATTTGGGTACACAAAGGAGACTACAACACACCCGCACTTCTTAATCGAGCAAGTTCAGCAATTAAACAGATCTAGCTGACCTAAACATTACTCTAACAAATTAAAGACCGACGCTCTTAATTAAACAAAACAAAGAGTACTACTATGCTCGTCGATCTCCGCCGCCGCCTCCATGTCCAGCTCGCGCCCGACGGTCTCCTGGGGAAGGGGCTCCATGGCATCCATCGCACCATACTCGGCAAGCATCTCGCCATCCGTGTCCGCCATCTCTTTGGAAAAGTCCGCCATGAGCTGGGCGTGGGTGGACGCGATCTGGGCTTGGACAGGCTCCATCATTGCAAGGTATGCGGCAGAGGAATGGACGACTGCTCAAACGCTCTCGGCGATTGCCAGCTCTTCGGCCGTGGGTTGTCGACCGTTGTCGGAGAAGGTTCGTTCGATTTGTGCGGTGACCGCCAGGAGCTGGGCGTGGGCGGCCTCAACATGGTCGTGGGAGGCCTCCATCAGGGCTAAGGCCGCCGCTGCGGAACGGACAACTGCTGTGCCGCTCTCGCCAGTTGCTATCGCCAAGGCAGATGTTGCTGCCGCCACCTGAGAAGCAACATCGGCCATTTGGGCTGCCTTTGCCGCCTGGGCGGAGATTGCGGCCGTGCTCATGCACCTTGTTAGCACGCGCATGGCGGCTGCGGCCGCGCTCTCGCCGGAGTGGGCCACCGAAGTTGCCCTCACGACGCGGGTCCACGTGCCCATCTTTCACCGGCGATGATTGAACAGTGAAATGATATTTGGGGAGCGAGCTGGTGTGCTTGAGACGCCGGCTGTGGACTATAGCCAACACACCTTCTCGCGCAAGCCATAGGCATACTATACACCGACGGTGCTCCAGGATATTTTGTGCTGCATCTCACATGGTTGGTGATAATAAACTGTGTGCGATCTACTTGATTTTTCATCTTGATTTGAATTACATAATGGGGTCACAGCGACAATGGACGGTGTTTGAATTGCTAGACCTTTTATCTGGAGTGAACATGCAACTATATGTGTGTCGTAAAAGAATTGGAATTATTCAGGGTTCGTTTGAACATTTTATACATTAAATTGGTTTTCTAGCCATTTCAGGTGCACAATTCAAAATTAAACTACATGCACATGCTCCGGTGCACCAACATGGGTTGTAAAATCATATATATGTCCATGGGTTTATGCTTATCTCCCATGCAAGAAATGGGGATGAAATTCGAACACCACGGCACCGTGGCTCTCCAGAAAACGTCGACGTACTTGCTTTTGTAATTCTAGTAAATCCAAAATTCGTCTGAAATTCATGAAACTTGGCATGCAATCATGGAGTGGCATCAACATGTCGTGGTAAAAATTATGTCCCATTTTGGCAGGTTTGGGTATAAGCTTCTCATAAACCAGAGCTTCTCACAACAAGTGTGATGGTTTCGGTAGGGAACATTTCACCTTTCTGGACGAAATTAATGAAACTACAGGCACATGCTCTAATGCATATAAATTAGTTGAAAATTCAAATCCGTGTCCTTGGTTGCTTGCTTAGGTCCTATGCAAGAAATGGGAATGAATGTCAAACACCCTGCCACCGTCACTCGGCCGCAAACATTGAGATACCTAGTTTTTAAATTCTAGTAAATCCAAAACTCGTCTGAAATTAATGAAACTTGGCATGCTATCGTGGAGCGGCATCAACATACCGTGGTAAATTTTTTGTCCCATTTGGGGTAGGTTTGGGTATATGCTTCTCACAAACCATAGCTTCTCACAACAAGCATGGTGGTTCCGGTAGGGAACGTCCCCCCTTTGGGGACGAAACGATATCCATTGCCTCTTATTTCTTCCAAATTTTTTCTCGTTTCAACATAGAACAACAGGAGTGTTGTGTCAATTTTTGTGATTTTTTGGGGTTCGTTTGGGCATTTTTATGCATTAACTGAGTTTTCAATGTATTTATGTGCATAATTCAAATTTGAACTACATGCACATGCTCTAGTGCATATAAATTGGTCGAAAAATCAAAACTGTGTTCTTGGGTGCATTCTTAGGTCCCATGCAAGAAATGGGAATGAATTTCAAACACCAGGGAATTGTTGATTGCCGGGAAAACATTGAGATGCCTGGTTTTTAAATTCTAGTAAATCCAAAACTTGTCTGAAATTCATGAAATTTGGCATGCTATCATGGAGCAGCATCAACATGCCGTGGTAAAATTTTTGTCCCATTTGGGGCAGGTTTGGGTATATGCTTCTCCCAGGCCAAAGCTTCTCACAACAAGCATGATGGTTTCGGTAGGGAACGTCCCACCTTTGGGGACGAAACAATATCCATTGCCTCTTATTGCTTTCAAAAATTTTCTCGTGTCAACATGGAACAACAGGAGTGTTGTGTCAATCTTTGTGATTTTTCTGGGTTCGTTTGGACATTTTTATGCATTAACTGAGTTTTAAATGCATTTATGTGCATGATTCAAATTTGAACTACATGCACATGTTCCAGTGCATATAAATTGGTTGAAAAATCAAATCTGTGTCCTTGGGTGCATGCTTAGGTCCCATGCAAGAAATGGGAATGAATTTCAAACACCAGGGCACCGTTCATTGTCGCCAAAACATTGAGATACTTTATTTTTAAATTCTAGTACATCTAAAACTCGTCTGAAATTCATGAAACTTGGCATTCTATCATGGAGCTGCATCAGCATGTCATGGTAAATTTCTTGTCCCATTTGTGACAGGTTTGGGTATATGCTTCTCACAAACCAGAGCTTCTCATAACAATCATGATGGTTTCGGTAGGGAACGTCCCACCTTTGGGGACGAAATGATATCCATTGCCTCTTATTGCTTCCAAAATTTTTCTCGTGTCAACATAGAACAACAGGAGTGTTGTGTCAATTTTTGTGATTTTTCGGGGTTCGTTTGGACAGTTTTATGCATTAACTGAGTTTTCAATGCATTTATGTGCATAATTAAAATTTGAACTACATGCACATGCTCCAGTGCATATAAATTGGTTGAAAAATCAAATCTATGTCCTTGGGTGCATGCTTAGGTCCCATTCAAGAAATGGGAATGAATTTCAAACACCAGGGCACCGTTGATTGCGCCAAAACATTGAGATGCCTGGTTTTTAAATTCTAGTAAATCCAAAACTCGTCTAAAATTCATGAAACTTGGCATGCTATCATGGAGCGGCATCAGCATGCCGTGGTAAAATTTTTGTCCCATTTGGGGCAGGTTTGGGTATATGCTTCTCACAAACCAGAGCTTCTCACAACAAGCATGATGGTTTTGGTAGGGAACGTCCCACCTTTGGGGACGAAACGATATCCATTGCCTCTTATTGCTTTCAAATTTTTTCTCGTGTCAACATAGAACAATAGAGGGTTGTGTCAATTTTTGTGATTTTTCAGGGTTCGTTTGGACAATTTTATGCATTAACTGAGTTTTCAATGCATTTATGTGCATAATTCAAATTTGAACTACATGCACATTCTCCAGTGCATATAAATTGGTTGAAAATCAAATCTGTGTCCTTGGGTGCATGCTTAGGTCACATGCAAGAAATGGGAATGAATTTCAAACACCAAGGCACCGTTGATTGCCGGCAAAACGTTGAGTACTTTATTTTTAAATTCTAGTAAATCCAAAAGTCGTCTGAAATTCATGAAACTTGGCATTCTATCATGGAATAGCACCCGACATGCTGTGGTATTTTTTGTGTCCATTTTGAGAGAAGGCGCACTCGAACAATGACAAGCAACAAAGGCATTTTGAAAAAATAGCTGCCACTTTAATATCTCAAACGTTTGTATAATTCAAACCGTGTGCGTTCTGTTAACCATTCATGTGACGCCACATGTCTTGGTTTTAATTGCTGTAGGAGTTGCTGTGCGGACAGCTGCTTGACCTTGACTGAACGGGAGGTGTGCGAGCGCCGTCCAGTGCGCAGGCTGACCAAGAGGCATGCAAGCTGTCCTCGAATGCGCAGGCTCACTGGGAAGCGAGCCCTTTGACTTCCATGGCCGCCCGCCTTGCTCGCATCCTATGCATAAATGGCGCCCAAGCCATGATGACGCACAAGTGTAGGTGATCTATCGTAGTCCTTTCGATAAGTAAGAGTGCCAAACCCAACGAGGAGCAGAAGGAAATGACAAGCGGTTTTCAATAAGGTATTCTCTGCAAGCACTGAAATTGTAGGTAACGGATAGTTTTGTGATAAGATAATTTGTAACGGGTAACAAGCAATGGAAGTAAATAAAGTGCAGCAAGGTGGCCCAATCCTTTTTGTAGCAAAGGACAAGCCTAGACAAGTTCTTATAATGAGAAAAGTGCTCCCGAGGACACATGGGAATTATCGTCAAGCTAGTTTCATCACGCTCATATAATCCGCGTTCGTTACTTTGATAATTTGATATGTGGGTGGACCGGTGCTTGGGTACTTCCCTTTCTTGGACAAGCATCCCACTTATGATTAACCCCTATTGCAAGCATCCGCAACTACAAAAGAAGTATTAAGGTAAACCTAACCATAGCATGAAACTAGTGGATCCAAATCAGCCCCTTACGAAGCAACGCATAAACTAGGGTTTAAGGTTCTGTCACTCTAGCAACCCATCATCTACTTATTACTTCCCAATGCCTTCCTCTAGGCCCAAATAATGGTGAAGTGTCACGTAGTCGACGTTCACATAACACCACTAGAGGAGAGACAACATACATCTCATCAAAATATCAAACGAATACCAAATTCACATGACTACTAATAGCAAGACTTCACCCATGTCCTCAGGAACAAACGTAATTACTCACAAAGCATATTCATGTTCATAATCAGAGGAGTATTAATATGCATTAAGGATCTGAACATATGATCTTCCACCAAATAAACCAATTAGCATCAACTACAAGGAGTAATCAACACTACTAGCAACCCACAGGTACCAATTTGTGGTTTAGATACAAGATTGGATACAAGAGATGAACTAGGGTTTTGAGAGGAGATGGTGCTGGTGAAGATGTTGATGGAAATTGACCCCCTCCCAATGAGAGGATCGTTGGTGATGATTTCCCCCTCCCGGAGGGAAGTTTCCCCGGCAGAACAGCTCCGCCGGAGCCCTAGATTGGTTCCGCCAAGGTTCCGCCTCGTGGCGGCGGAGTCTCGTCCCGAAAGCTTGCTTATGATTTTTTCCAGGGTAAAAGCCTTCATATAGCAGAAGAGGGGCACCGGAGGGTCACCAGGGGGCCCACGAGACAGGGGGTGCGCCCAGTAGGGGTGGGCGCGCCCCCCACCCTCGTGGACAGGGTGTGGGCCCCCTCTGGTACTTTCTTTGCTCTATAATAATTACAAAAATGACTTTTGTGGAGTTTCAGGACTTTTGGAGCTGTGCAGAATAGGTTTCCAATATTTGCTCCTTTTCCAGCCAGAATTCCAGCTGCCGGCATTCTCCCTCTTCATTATAAACCTTGTAAAATAAGAGAGAATAGCCATAAGTATTGTGACATAACGTGTAATAACAGCCCATAATGCAATAAATATCGATATAAAAGCATGATGCAAAATGGACGTATCAACTCCCCCAAGCTTAGACCTTGCTTGTCCTCAAGCGGAAGCCGATATCGAAAAATATGTCCACATGTTTAGAGATAGAGGTGTCGATAAAAATAAAATACGGACATGAGGGCATCATGATCATTCTTATAACAGCAACATATATAGATTTTGTCATATGATTTCTTTTGCTTAAGTAAGAATCTATTCACAATGTCAAGTATGGTTCAGAAACTTCATTGAGAACTAACAAAACGTAATCTCAGTCATTGAAGCAATTGCAATTTATCATAACATCGGAAAGAGTCAAGAATAGAACTTTTCAGCAAGTCCACATACTCAACTATCATATAGTCTTCTACAATTGCTAACACTCCCGCAATACTTATGGTTATGGAGTTTTAATCGGACACAGAGAAAGATAGGGGCTTATAGTGTTGCCTCCCAACGTTTTACCTCAAGGGTAATGTCAACAATAATAGTTCATGCTAACTTACATCCAATTGGATATATATATCAGGATCTTTCCAACATGAGGTGCTTGCCAAAAGATAAAATAAAAAGGGAAAGGTGAGGATCACCTTGACTCTTGCATAATGTAAAAGAACATAAAGTAAAAGATAGGCCCTTTGCAGAGGGAAGCAGAGGTTGTCATGCGCTTTTATGGTTGGATGCACAAAATCTTAATGCAAAAGAACGTCACTTTATATTGCCACTTGTGATATGAACCTTTATTATGCAGTCCGTCGCTTTTATTACTTCCATATCACACGATCGTATAAAGCTTATTTTCTCCCACATTAATAAGTCATACATATTTAGAGAGCAATTTTTATTGCTTGCACCGATGACAACTTACTTGAAGGATCTTACTCAATCCATAGGTAGGTATGGTGGACTCTCATGGCAAAACTAGGTTTAAGGATATTTGGAAGCACAAGTAGTATCTCTACTTGGTGCAAGGAATTTTGGCTAGCATGAGAGGGGGCGGCAAGCTCAACATGTTGGACGATCCATGACAATATACTTTAACTAAGATGTGAGAAAACATAACCCATTACGTTGTCTTCCTTGTCCAACATCGACTCTTTAGCATGTCATACTTTAATGAGTGCTCACAATTATAAAAGATGTCTAAGATAGTATATTTATATGTGAAAACTTCTCTTTCTTTATTACTTCCTATTAATTGCAACGATGACCAAAACTATGTTTGTCAACTCTCAACAACTTTTATGCCTCATACTCTTTATATGTGAAGTCATTACTATCCATAAGATCAATATGAACTCTTTATTTCTTTTTATTCTTTCTATTTTCTCAAGATCATAGCAAGATAGCAAGCCCTTGACTCAACACTAATTTTTATTATATAGCTCACGGACTCGATTACATAGAGAGATCACAAAGCAAAAATCAAAACTACTTTATACCAAAACTTTATTCTACTAGATCAAGATATTACTAAAATGATCGAACTAAGTAAAACGGTAAAGATAGGAGTGTGATGGTGATACGATACCGGGGCACCTCCCCCAAGCTTGGCGGTTGCCAAGGGGAGTGCCCATACCCATGTGATTATGTCCTCGGAGGTGACGAAGGGGGTGTTGTTGATGATGTAGGTTTCTTCCTTAATTTGCGGTTGAGAATAGAATATTGCTCCCTTAGATCATCGATCTCCCGCTCAAGGCTTAATATCCTTTTGCATAGTTCCTATTTGTTTTCCTGCAAGAGACGAAAAGGGATAAACTCGATCTTGGGTTTCTTTGCCTTATCAGGGAGGCTTGACTTTTTAAACTCCACATGCATGTGCCCCGGTTGAGGTAACGGGACTTCATCTTCATTTGAGCTCGTCTCCTCCCTTCCCTTAGGTTCATAGTCTTCTTCTTCCTCTGTGGTCCAGCCACAATGCTCCAAGTCCCCGTAGACCTTAGGGTCTGCAAGGTAATCAGCCACATAGCTTTCTCCCTCCGAATCCTGGGACGACATATTGCTCTAATCTGCAGCAGAAACAGCTCGAAACAAAGACAGAAGATTTTTGCGTGATACGGTGGTCAAAACCTTCGGGAGATGATATAATGAATTTTTACCGACCAAAAGAAGTATTGTGCAAGAAAACGGAGTCCGGAAAGCACATGAGGTGCCCACGAGATAGGGGGGCGCGCCCAGTAAGGGTGGGCGCGCCCTCCACCCTCGTGGAGGCCTCGTGCACTTCCCGGACTACTTCTTTCTATCCTAAATTTTTAAATATTCCAAAACGGAGAAAAATTGCTATGGGAACTGTTTTGGAGTCGGTTTACTTACCGTACCACATACCTATTCCCTTTCGGAGTCTGATACGTTCTGGAAAGTGTCCCTTATATATTCCTCCGGGGTTACAGTTTCAATAATATTAGTTTCAACATTTATAGGATTACCTGAGATATAATGTTTGATTCTTTGACCGTTCACCACCTTCGGATTCGTGCCTTCGAAGTTGTTGATTTATATGGCACCGGAACGATAGACCTCCTCAATAACGTAAGGACCTTCCCTTTTAGAGAGTAGTTTTCCTGCAAAAAATCTTAAACGAGAGTTGAATAGCAACACATAATCCCCTACGTTAAACTCACGCTTTTGTATTCTTTTGTCATGCCATCTTTTAACTTTTTCTTTAAACAGCTTGGCATTCTCGTAGGCTTGGGTTCTCCATTCATCAAGTGAGCTAATATCAAATAACCTCTTCTCACCGGCAAGTTTGAAATCATAGTTGAGCTCTTTAATGGCCCAATATGCCTTATGTTCAAGTTCGAGAGGTAAGTGACATGCTTTTCCATAAACCATCTTATACGGAGACATACCCATAGGGTTTTTATATGCAGTTCTATAGGCCCACAATGCATCATCAAGTTTCTTAGACCAATTCTTTCTAGATCTATTAACAGTCTTTTGCAAAATTAATTTGAGCTCTCTATTGCTCAATTCTACTTGACCACTAGACTGCGGGTGATAAGGAGATGCAATTCTATGATTAACATCATACTTAGCAAGCATTTTACGAAAGGCACCATGAATAAAATGTGAACCACCATCAGTCATTAAGTATCTAGGGACTCCAAACCTCGGAAAAATAACTTCTTTAAGCATCTTAATAGAGGTGTTATGATCAGCACTACTATTTGGAATAGCTTCTACCCACTTAGTAACGTAATCAACAGCAACTAAAATATGTGTATATCCATTAGAGGCAGGAAAAGGTCCCATATAATCAAAGCCCCAAACATCAAATGGTTCAATAACAAGAGAATAATTCATAGGCATTTCTTGGCGTCTACTAATATTACCAATTCTTTGACATTCATCACAAGACAAGACAAACTTACGAGCATCTTTGAAGAGAGTAGGCCAATAAAAACCGGATTGCAATACCTTATGTGCAGTTCTATCTCCAGCGTGGTGTCCTCCATATGGTTTGGAGTGACACTTGCGTAGGATCTGTTCCTGTTCATGCTCAGGTACACAACATCTGATAACACCATCTACTCCTTCTTTATAAAGGCGTGGTTCATCCCAGAAGTAATGTCTTAAATCATAAAAGAACTTTTTCTTTTGCTGGTATGTGAAACTAGGTGGTATAAATTTAGCAACAATGTAATTAGCATAATCAGCATACCATGGAGTAGTACGAGAAGCATTAATGACCGCTAATTGTTCATCAGGAAAGCTATCATCAATAGGTAGTGGGTCATCAAGAACATTCTCTAACCTAGACAAGTTGTCTGCAACGGGGTTCTCAGCTCCCTTCCTATCAATAATATGCAAATCAAATTCTTGGAGTAGGAGAACCCATCTAATAAGTCTAGGCTTGGCATCTTTCTTTTCCATAAGATATTTAATAGCAGCATGATCAGTGTGAATAGTTACTTTAGAATCAACAATATATGGTCTGAACTTATCACAAGCAAATACAACTGCTAAGAATTATTTTTCAGTAGTAGCATAATTTCTCTGTGCAGTGTCTAGAGTCTTACTAGCATATTGAATAACATTTTGTTTCTTATCAACTCTTTGCCCTAGAACAACACCTATAGCATAATCACTAGCATCACACGTAATTTCAAAGGGTAAATTCCAATCAAGTGGCTGAACAATAGGTGCAGTGATCAATGCCTTCTTAAGTATTTCAAATGCTTCTACACAATCATCATCGAAAACAAAAGGAATATCTTTTTGTAATAGATTAGTCAGAGGCCTAGAGATTTTAGAAAAGTCCTTAATGAACCTTCTGTAAAAACCGGCATGACCAAGGAAACTTCTTATTCCTTTAATGTCATTGGGACACGACATCTTTTCAATAGCATCAACTTTAGCTTTATCAACTTCAATACCTCTTTCAGAAGTTTTATGCCCCAAGACAATGCCTTCATTAACCATAAAGTGACACTTTTCCCAATTCAAGACGAGACTAGTGTCTTCACATCTCTGCAAAACTCGATCAAGGTTGCTCAAGCAATCATCAAAAGAGGATCCATAAACGGAGAAATCATCCATGAATACCTCACAAATCTTTTCACAAAAGTCAGAGAATATAGCCATCATGCATCTTTGAAAGGTAGCAGGTGCATTACATAAACCAAAAGGCATACGTCTATAAGCAAAAGTACCAAAAGGGCAAGTAAAAGTAGTTTTAGATTGATCCTCCGCTGACACAGGTATTTGAGAGAAACCAGAATAACCATCTAGAAAGAAGAAATGTGTATGTTTGGATAGTCTTTCTAGCATTTGATCAATAAAAGGTAAAGGGTAATGATCTTTCTTAGTAGCTTTATTTAATTTACGGAAATCAATTACCATCCTATAACCTGTAATAATTCTTTGCGGAATCAATTCATCCTGATCATTAGGAACAACAGTAATACCTCCCTTCTTAGGGACACAATGGACAGGACTTACCCAATCACTATCAGCAACGGGATAAATTATACCTGCCTCAAGGAGCTTTAGTATCTCCTTTCTTACCACTTCTTTCATTTTAGGATTTAACCGTCGTTGATGATCTCTAACTGGTTTGGCACCTTCTTCCAATTTAATTTTGTGTTGGCATAGGGTGGGACTAATGCCCTTAAGATCATCCAAAGTATATCCAACAGCAGAACGGTGCTTCTTCAGAGTTTTCAATAATCTTTCCTCTTCCTGCTCTGAAAGGTTAGGACTAATAATAACAGGATATATCTTCTTTTCATGAAGATAAGCATATTTAAGATTATCAGGTAAAGTTTGAGCTCAAACACGGGATCACCCTTGGGTGGAGGAGGATCCCCTAAGATTTCAACAGGCAAGTTGTGTTTCAGAACAGGACCCTGTTTAAGGAATAATTCATCTATTTCCCTTCTTTCATTCATAAACATATCATTTTCATGGTCTAGCAAATATTGTTCTAAAGGATCAGTAGGAGGCACGGCAACATAAGCAAGACTAATAATTTCATCCTTACTAGGCAATTCTTTATCATGGGGTTGTCTATGAAATTTAGCAAAATTAAATTCATGTTCCATATCCCCCAAAGCCAATTGTAACAATATCTTTTTCACAATCTATCCTAGCATTAACAGTATTCAAGAAGGGTCTACCAAATATAATGGGACAAAAGCTATCTTGTGGGGAACCAAGAACAAGAAAATCAGCAGGGTATTTAACTTTCCCACACAAGACTTCAACATCTCTAACAATCCCAAATGGTGAAATAGTATCTCTATTGGCAAGCTTAATTGTAACATCAATATCTTCTAACTCAGCAGGTGCAATATCATGCATAATTTCTTTATATAAGGAAAGAGGTATTGCACTAGCACTAGCACCCATATCACATAAGCCATGATAACAATGATCTCCTATTTTAACAGAAATAATAGGCATGCCTACAACAGGTCTATGTATCTTAGCATCGGGTTTAGCGATATTAGCAGCTTCCCCACAGTAGTAAATAACATGCCCATCTATATTATCGTTCAAGAGATCTTTAACCATAGCAATACTAGGTTCAACTTTGATTTGCTCAGGAGGTGTATATGTTCTAGTATTACTTTTACGAACTACAGTTGAAGCTTTAGCATGATCCTTTATCCTAACAGGAAAAGGTGGTTTCTTAACATAAGTAGTAGGAACAATAGGATCGTTATAAGTAATAGTATTTTCTTCAACTGTAATAGGTGCAACTATTTTTACTTCGGTGGGAGGATTATATTTAAACCAGTTCTCCTTAGGGAGATCAACATGAGCAGAAAAAGATTCACAAAAGAAGCTACTATCTCAGAGTCAAGTCTATATTTAGCACTAAATCAATGAAAAGCATCGGTATCCATAAAAGATTTAACACAATCAAACTTAGGTGTCATACCTGACTCCTTACCATCGTCGGAACCCCAATCTTCAGAGTTGCGTTTAATTCTTTCCAATAAGTCCCACTTGAATTCAATAGTCTTCAGCATGTAAGAACCAGCACAGGAAGTATCGAGCATGGTGCGATTGTTGTCAGAAAGCCGAGCATAAAAATTTTGAATAATCATTTCTCTTGAGAGCTCATGATTGGGGCATGAATATAACATTGACTTAAGCCTCCCCCAAGCTTGAGCGATGCTTTCTCGTTCGCGAGGCCAAAAATTATATATGTAATTACGATCACGATGAACAAGATGCATATGATAGAACTTCTGGTGAAATTCCAACTTCAATCGTTTATAGTTCCAAGATCCCATATCATCACATAGCCTATACCATGTCAATGCATCTCCCTTCAAAGATAAAGGGAAGACCTTCCTCTTAACAACGTCATCGGGAATACCTGCAAGATTAAATAATCCACAAACTTCATCCACAAAGATAAGGTGTAAATCAGGATGCAATGTTCCATCTCCTGCAAAGGGATTAGCTAGCAGTTTCTCTATCATACCCGAAGGAATCTCAAAGTAAACATTTTCAATAGGTTCAGTAGGTTGAGGAGGAACTCTTTGCTCTACTGGTCGAGGCGAAGATGCCCCGAACAAGCCCCTCAAAGGATTAGTTTCCATAGTAACAAGTGACAGAAAATTTCAGCACACGATATAAATGTTTCCTTACCAAGTTCCACTCACCAAAGGCGCTTCACTCCCCGGCAACTGCGCCAGAAAAGAGTCTTGATGACCCACAAGTGTAGGGGATCTATCGTAGTACTTTTGATAAGTAAGAGTGTCAAACCCAACGAGGAGCAGAAGGAAATGACAAGCGGTTTTCAGTAAGGTATTCTCTGCAAGCACTGAAATTGTAGGTAACGGATAGTTTTGTCATAAGATAATTTGTAACGGGTAACAAGCAATGGAAGTAAATAAAGTGCAGCAAGCTGGCCCAATCCTTTTTGTAGCAAAGGACAAGCCTGGACAAGTTCTTATAATGAGAAAAGCGCTCCCGACGACACATGGGAATTATCGTCAAGCTAGTTTCATCACGCTCATATAATTCGCGTTCGTTACTTTGATAAATTGATATGTGGGTGGACCGGTGCTTGGGTACTGCCCTTTCTTGCACAAGCATCCCACTTATGATTAACCCCTATTGCAAGCATCCGCAACTACAAAAGAAGTATTAAGGTAAACCTAACCATAGCATGAAACTAGTGGATCCAAATCAGCCCCTTACGAAGCAACACATAAACTAGGGTTTAAGATTCTGTCACTCTAGCAACCCATCATATACATATTACTTCCCAATGCCTTCCTCTAGGCCCAAATAATGGTGAAGTGTCATGTTGTCAACGTTCACATAACACCACTAGAGGAGAGACAACATACATCTCATCAAAATATCGAACGAATACCAAATTCACATGACTACTAATAGCAAGACTTCACCCATGTCCTCAGGAACAAACGTAACTACTCACAAAGCATATTCATGTTCATAATCAGAGGAGTATTAATATGCATTAAGGATCTGAACATATGATCTTCCACCAAATAAACCAATTAGCATCAACTACAAGGAGTAATCAACACTACTAGCAACCCACAGGTACCAATTTGTGGTTTTGATACAAGTTGGATACAAGAGATGAACTAGGGTTTTGCGAGGAGATGGTGCTGGTGAAGATGTTGATGGAGATTGACCCCCTCCCGATGAGAGGATCGTTGGTGATGACGATGGTGATGATTTCCCCCTCCCGGAGGGAAGTTTCCCTGGCAGAACAGCTCCGCCGGAGCCCTAGATTGGTTCCGCCAAGGTTTCGCCTCGTGGCGGCGGAGTCTCGTCCCGAAAGCTTGCTTATGATTTTTTCCATGGTAAAAGCCTTCATATAGTAGAAGAGGGGCACCGGAGGGTCACCAGGGGGCCCACGAGACAGGGGGCGCGCTCAGTTGGGGTGGGCGCGCCCCCACCCTCGTGGACAGGGTGTGGGCCCCCTCTGGTCCTTTTTTGCTCAATAATTCTTAATAATCCAAAAATGACTTTCGTGGAGTTTCAGGACTTTTGGAGCTATGCAGAATAGGTTTCCAATATTTGCTCCTTTTCCAGCCAGAATTCCAGCTGCCGACATTCTCCCTCTTCATGATAAACCTTGTAAAATAAGAGAGAATAGCCATAAGTATTGTGACATAACATGTAATAACAGCCCATAATGCAATAAATATCGATATAAAAGCATGATGCAAAATGGAAGTATCAAGCCGCAGTTTAATTCGGTTTTGAAATATAAAACACTCATTGCAAATGTTTTAGTTAGAACACCCGTATGCAAACCGACAGCTTCCCCAGGAAGCCAAGAGAAAATGTGTCGATTAGGATTTCTGCAGCTCTTGATCGCAAACGTTTTAGATAGAACACCCGTATGCAAAGTGAGAGTAGCGCGGGGATTTGTGCATCCCTTCAATGCAAACAGTTGTTTTGGATGACCCGTGTGCAACCACGTACAAACAATTTGGTAAGATTTGTCAATCCTTGTAACACTGCGATTTGTGAAAATATGAAGCTAAAAATCACTAGCAGTATCACGGAGGGGCTTTGTACTAGTTCCGGCTGCCTCTCCTCTGCCGAGCGCGCTTAGTAAGAGGCGGCAGAGGAGGAGCCTACCGATGAGCTGGGCAACCGCAATACGGTGCCTGCCGCTGTTGCAGCTTCAGTGACGCTCACCTCGAACGCCCTTTGCCGCTCCAGACGTCCCCTCTCGAAGCGGTGGTTCTCCTCGTAGATCTCCTGATTCCCCGCCTCTGAGGCGGCGTGTGACGCGCTACGGCGATGGTAAGGCTCTTTGCGTGCTCGACGAGGCGCTCCTCCTCCTCCCGTAGGAACTCGGTGTAGTGCGCAAGGTCGCTGACGCACGTGCGGGCATCCACCTCCGCCTCTCACCTTTGGGCGGCAGTGGCGGAGCGGGTGATGACCCCGGTGGTCGACGGTGGGCTGCCGGCCACGGCGGCCGATGACGGGGTGGCGGCCACGACCACCACCTCCCGCCTTTGGGCCATGGTGGCGGAGCGGGTGATGGCCACAGTGGCCGGCAGTGGGGTGGCGGCCACGACGACCACCTCCCGCCTTCGGGCCGCGGCGGCGGAGCAGGCGATGGCCCTAGCTTTCGACGGTGGTGTGGCGGCAACGGCGGCCGGCAATAGCTGCCGACGGGCAGCATCGGCGGAGCGTGTGGTGGGTGTTCCGCGCACACCCAACAGAGACGCCACACGCACTACACTACGCCGGGGACTGCGCCGCCGCCGCGGTGTAGCCTCCCAGCTGGAGCTTTCCTCTGATGATGGTGGAGTGGCTAAGCGACGACGGCGGACCGGTGCCATTGGCGATTGTGGGAGAAGCAGACGAGATAAGCTACAGGGAGGGAGGGGAAAATGCGACGCAGGACTCGTTGCCATGAGGGTTTTAATAGCAGGCCGGTAAGCATTGGGATTTTCGGGGATTTCACCGAGTCGGGCAGGAAGCTTGCGCGGGAACCTGCGAGGTTGTGCGGGAACGGGCTCACCGACGATTCATTGGCGCCACCGTGTGGCCAAAAGAACGGCCCCGCGCGCTGCGCAAGCTTGCGCTGTAAGCCGTCTGTGGCAGCGGGGTGACAAGACGTGTGAGAGGATGACGAAAGGCCACGTACACATACAGTTAGTAAAAAAACATTTGCAATTTAATTACCTACTATACCACCGCGCGTCCTGGTTTATAAGTATGATTTAACTAATAAAATACGACTGCATGTCGCCAAAGATTATATAGTTGGATTTGTATTTGAACATAGTTTCCAATTATATAATTTTTAAAACATGCATTAACATTTTGTTGGTTAAATTTGAGGGCAAAGTATGGCAAAAAAATAAAGGAGACTATAGACTAGACGGAGGTGGTAGCACACGGCCGCTCTCTACGCAGCGATGCAACTGTCGGCCGGCTTGTAGGCGACCATTTCCTGCGTGTTCAACTGCTCTATGCGTGTGGTTGCTTGCGGTTCAGGGGGCCGCGGCGCGCCGTGCTCGCGTCCCGCCGCACGCGCTCTGCTCTCGCGTCCCTCCGGGTGCTCTGCCCTCGTCCCTCCACGCGTGCTGCCAGTGTTTGGGGCCAGCGCACGATCACGCACGTTCATGTGCAAGCGGTTGCACCGGGCGCGGCGCGATGATGCAGTTACCCGCTGCAAAAATTGCCATGCGGACGCGCCGAGAATCCATGCCACCCGACCCCCTTTTATTCCTGTGGCCATTTACCTTCATCTCTTGTCTCACACGACACAATAAGCACACCCACGCGGACACATACAGAGAGGACATCCGACGGTTCCAATGGCACTCCCCGTGGCTCCAATGGCCCTCCCAGCGGCCGACGACGACAACAGCGGGCAGTTCACCACGCATCACGTAGTGGACACCCACGCGAGGGGGAAGGCCCTCTCGGTGGTGTACACGAACGATCCGGTCTTGGTGGAGAGATCCATCCAAACTATGGAGCAGTTCCTTGCCGAGGACAAATACCGAGTGGTCGGCTTCGACCTCGAGTACACCATCGGTCATGCCGGGCACGATCAGAAGGTTGTCGTCGCCTAGTTGTGCGTGCGACATCACGTCCTCGTCTACCACTACCACCTTGCCACAAGGCCTTGCGAGCGTTTCTCCAGGTTTATCAACAGCTCTGACTACAGTTTTGCTACGGTGGACACCACCAACGATCTAAAAGCGCTGAAGGTTTCGGACTTGAAATGCCCGAATCTTGTCAACATCCATTGATAACCCACAAGTATAGGGGATCGCAACAGTTTCCGAGGGTAGAGTATTCAACCCGAATTTATAGATTCGACACAAGGGGAGCCAAAGAATATTTGAAGGTATTAGCAGCTGAGTTGTCAATTCAACCACACCTGGAGATTAATTATCTGCAGCAAAGTGATCAGT
This sequence comes from Triticum aestivum, assembly GCF_018294505.1. Lineage (NCBI taxonomy): Eukaryota > Viridiplantae > Streptophyta > Magnoliopsida > Poales > Poaceae > Triticum > Triticum aestivum. The sequence continues at coordinate 70,324,290 of NC_057799.1, read as the reverse complement.
AGCACAATAGTTTGATAATTTTGATAATAGTGGGAGCAGCAACGGTAACAGTAACAGTGATAGCAGTAATTTTGTGGCAAGTGTAACAATGATGATAGCAGTAGTAACTTAGCAGAAACAATATAAGATGAATTCGTAGGCATTGGATCAGTGACTTGTTGGATGATATTCATCATGTGACAGTTATAACCTAGGGCGATACGGCACTAGCTCCAGTTCGTCGATATAATGTCGGCATGTATTCCGTAAATAGTCATACGTGCTTTATTAAAAGAACTTGCATGACATCTTTTGTCCTACCCTCCCGTGGCAGCGGGGTCCATATTGGAAACTAAGGGATATTAAGGCCTCCTTTTAATACAGAACCAGAACAAAGCATTAACACATAGTGAATACATGAACTCCTCAAACTACGGTCATCACCGGGAGTGGGCCCTGTTGTTGTCACTCCGGGGTTGCCGGATCATAACACGTAGTAGGTGACTATAACTTGCAAGATCGGATCTAAAACATGGATATAATGATGAATTCATAAACGGTTCAGATATGAGTTCATGGCACCCAGGCCTAAAGTGACAAGCATTAAGCATAGGAAAGTCATAGCAACATCAATCTAAGAACATAGTGGATATTAGGGATCGTGCCCTAACAAAACTAACTCGATTACATGATGAATCTCATCCAACTCCTAACCGACTAGCGAGCCTACGAAGGAATTACTCACTCCCGGTGGGGAGCATCATGGAATTGGCGATGGAGATTGGTTGGTGATGACGAAGAACAAAGATCCCCCCTCTCCGGAGCCCCAAACGGACTCCAGATCTGCCCTCCCGAGGAAGAATAGGGCTTGGCGGCGTCTCCGTCTCGTGGATCGCGATAATTCTTTTTTCCTATTTTTTTTCTGGAGATATGTGAATTTATAGTATCAGGGGGGTCGTCAGCGGGGCCACCAGGTGGGTACAACCCACCTGGGCGCGCCAGGAGAGTGGGGCGCGCCCTGGTGGGTTGTGCCCAACCAGGGGCCCCTCTCTTGTGGTTGTTGGCTCCAAAAATCTTTATTTATTCCATACAAATCCTCGCAAAGTTTCGTTCCATTCCGAAAACTTTTATTTCTGCACAAAAACAACATCATGGTAGTTCTGCAGAAAACAACGTCAGTCCGGGGTTAGTTTCCTTCAAATCATGCAAATTAGAGTCCAAAACAAGAGGAAAAGCGTGAGAAAAAGTAGATACGTCGAAGACGTATCAACTCACCCAAGCTTAAACCTTTGCTTGTCCTCAAGCAATTCAGTTGATAAACTGAAGTGAGAAAGAAAATCTTTTACGAACTCTTTTGCTCTTGTTTGCATAAATAAGCTTAAACAACACCCAGGTTTTCAGCCAGCATTATAACTAACCATGTCAACAATAACATTTAAAGATTATGATGACTCATATCAATGACATAACCAGCTAGCGAGCAATAATAAAATGTCTCAAACAGCAACACGTTGTCAAAACAACCATGATATAATATGACAATAATGGTATCTCGCTAGCCCTTTCTGAGACCGCAAAACATAAATCCAGAGAACCTCCGAAGTTCAAGCAGCGACTAAACATTGTAATTCATGGTAGAAAAGATCCAGTCATGATGCACCCAACATTAGCTATACATAATGCATAAATCATGACAGCTGTGCTCTACTCTGTTTCTGGCGCTTGTTTTTAGAAGGTGGTGACACAACATAAAAGTAAATAGAAAGTCCCTTCGCAGAGGGAAGCAGGGATTTACAGAGGTGCCAGAGCACAATTTTTAAAACAGAGATAAATGATATTTTGAGACATGCATCCTTCTCATTCACTTCACGACCATCAGTTATCAACATCTTCCATGCTAAGCACACTAGTGGCGGTTCCCAAGCAGAAAGTAAAGGTTTTGACTCCATTGGGAGTTTTTGTTTGATTATTCAAGAGATGAACTCTTTTTCATATTTAAAGTTTGGGACTGGGCATCCCTAATACCGCCCATTTCCTCGTGCGATGGCGAGTGAATAAAAACTCGACCTGAGGATAACATGCTTAGCACGAAAGATATGAACCACCTCCTGTCGTTCCATGAACGATCCAGGCACACAAAAGGATAATTTTTTAGAAGTTTTTAGAGGTGTCACATGCAAATTTACTTAGGATGGTAGGGTAATACCGTATATAGGTAGGTATGGTGGACTCATCTGGAATAACTTTGCGTTCAAGGTTTATGATGTACAAGCAGAATTCCTGCTTAGTACAGGCGAAGGCTAGCAATTTAAGATTGGGAAGCGGCCAGCTAGAGAGCAACAACGATCATGACCAGACATTATCCATAAGTAGCATTGGACACTATCATGAGTAGGATATGAACACCATGAACATAAATATTATAGAGGCTATGTTGGTTTTGATTCAACTACATGCGTGAACATGTACCAAGTCAAGCCACTCGGACATTCAGAGGAGGATACCATATCATCATACTACATCACAATCATTTTAACGCTATGTTGATATCCAAGATAAATCATTATCAACTCCCAGCTACTTATGCATGGCATGAGAAACTATAATCTCTAATTGTCATTGCAAACATGTTTAATCATAATGGGCTGAAGCCTGGATACTAGGTTAAATATATTTACACAAACAGAACAAGTCGAGTTCATACCAGTTTCTCTTTGCCACGGCCAGTTCATCGAATATCATCATTATTGCCTTTCACTTGCACGACCGAATGATATGAACATAATAATAGTGCAAGAGTGCCATGGACTAAGCTGGAATCTGCAAAACATTTTATTCAACACGAGAAGGCAACGTAAAATGTGCTCTTATTGGTTCAACAGTTATTCATATGAGAGCCAGTCAACATTTTCATCGTGGTCTTCTCCTCGGTAAGACTCGAGTAAAAGGAAAAGAAATTCAGAGGAACACACTGAAATATTTTTGGAGTTTTTGGTCTTCTTGAACAAGCAAATAAAAAGCAAAAACGAGAAAAACTATTTACACGGGAAAGCTCCCAACAAGAAAAAGAAGAACAAGGAAATATTTTTGGGTTTTCTTTTTAGTACTACTACTAAGCATGCATAGAAAGTAAATTGCTACAACTATTTTTTTTCCAGTTTTCTAAGGTTTTTCAAACACATAAGAAGAAAGCAAGAAAAATAAATCTAAGCATGGATAATACAATGAAAAAGTGTGAACACGGACAGATAGAATGATATGTGAACATGAATATAATCGGTGAGAAACACGTACTCCCCCAAGCTTAGGTTTTTGGCCTAAGTTGGTAATCGATCAGTAGCTTGGAGGGTAGTAGTCGGCGTGGTAGCTCACCGAGGCTCTCGGTGCGGATGCCTCAGCACGCCGTGCCGCCAACACTGCTGCGTTGTGAGCTTGGGCCTCGCTCTCAAGAATAAAATATCTTTCCTTGCTGTGATAATCAAAGAGAGCAGGCGCAGGCAAATATGTGTCCACAACATGTGACTGGTTAAACAACAAATTATAAGTGAAGTTATCAGCACTACCCTTGAGAATCTTATGATCCTTTAAGGCGTCAAAATCTAAATACTACGTGGGTAGGATAGGATCAAAGGGCAAAGGTGAAACATTCATCCCTCGTGCTAGACGGGTGGCATAAATCCCACCGTAGAACTAGCCACTCTTGGCGTTATACTGAAGTCTACGCGCAACAATCACTCCAAGGTTATAATCCCTTTCACCAGTGAGAGCAGTGTGAATGAGGCTCAAGTATGGAGCACATAGTATGCTACAGTCTTGCTTGCCTACTATGCACTTCCCGTTAAATAAAGAAAAGTACTGAATTGCGGGAAAGTGAATGCTCTTTATTCTACCTTGCCTCACCCCCTATTTTCACCATAGCAAAGGCTAGTCAAGAAAGACTCATATTCAGCCTTCGCCGGCTCATCAAGCGAACCCCAAAATGGAAGTTTGCAATGGTAAGCCAAGTTCTCTAGTGGGATAGTATATGGATTATCATAAAGCATAAACGACACCCTAGACTCACGTGGAAAATATTTAAACCCTTTGACAAATGATTTAGTGAGAAGATGGCGCTGTTCACACTTATCTGAGAGGTAGCGACCGAGACAGGCATTGTGAACATATTGCTCAAATTCCTCCTTAATGCCCACTTGCATCATATACTCATCACAAGGCCATAAGCAAGTTTTGGTGGCAGCATCTCGCATGGAACTTTCGCTTGGTTCAACATAAGACCGGCGAGCAGAACTGCCACTAGAAGATGCTCCCAAGGACCTTCTCCTCGAAAAACTCCTTCCAAACAGGTTCATAATGTCCGCGTACAATTTTTCCTATGAACAAAAATCTGAATTTTTAGTCCACAAAATTTTACCAACAAAACTTCACAAAACTAATAGTAACTACTCATAGGGATACATAGAGGCCATAGCAAGCATTCAAACTACTTAGAACACTAAGAATTCAACATGCAAGCACATCTACAGCAGCACCAAGAGTAGCTATTTATTCAAAGTATAAACCACTAAAACAAAAACTAATTGGACAAGTGGTGGAGTCACATACCAAGCAACAAATCCCCGAAACAGTTTCGGAAATGGAGCTTCGAGCAAAGAGATCGAAATCCGCGGGTTTGAGCTCAGGAACATGGGAGAGAGAGCTAGAGTGATTTTTTCTGGCGGTAAGTGACCGTGTGGGAGGAAGAAGTATGTGAGGGGGCCCACGTGGGGACCACAACCCCCCACGGCGCGCCAGTGGGTGCTGGCGCGCCCTGGTGGGTTGTGCCCACTAGGTGCACGCCCCTCTGGTAATTTTTGCACCAAAAATTCTGAAATATTAAAAAAAAATCATATAAAATTTTCAGAGCATTCTGAGAACTTTTATTTTAGGTCATTTTTTATTGCACGGGAAATTCAGAAAACATACTACACATGGCATTTTATTTTATTTAACTAATAAAAACAAAGAATAAAAAGTAGGGATAGAAAGTAGTGTTTACTAAATTCATCAACTTCATACCGTTCAAAAATGATTCATTAATAAGGTTGATCAAGTCTTATTAACAACCACTTTCGATTAGCATGAAACCGAGGAACTTTCATAAATCACAAAGTTACCTCAATGGGGATTTGCATCTCCCCAACAATAAGCATTTCATATTTCTTTTTGATAGTAGGTAAGGTATTTGGAAACTTCCAATAGTGATTGTCGGAGATTTTTCAATAATGTTAATACCATTCACTTGGAATTGTTTCTTCGGAAAGTGCACCGTATGCTCATTACCGTTGATATGAAAAGTGACCTTGCTTTTATTGCAATCAATACAGCCCCTGCAGTATTCAAGAAGGGTCTCCCAAGGATAATCGACATGTTGTCGTCCTCGGGCATCTCAAGTATAACAAAGTCAGTCAAAATAGTAACATTAGCAACAACAACGGGCACATCCTCACAGATACCGATAGGTATGGCAGTTGACTTGTCAGCCATTTGCAAAGATATTTCAGTAGGTGTGAGTTTATTCAAGTCAAGTCTTTTATATAAAGAGAAAGGCATAACACTAACACCAGCTGCTAAATCACACAAAGCAGTTTTCACATAATTCTTTTTGATAGAGCAAGGTATAGTTGGTATTCCCGGATCTCCAAGTTTTTTAGGTACTCCATCTTTGAAAGTATAATTAGCAAGCATAGTGGATATTTCAGCTTCCGGTATTTTTGTCTTATTAGTGATCATGTCTTTCTTATACTTTGCATAAGGAGGCATTTTCAAGATATCAGTCAAGCGAGTACGCAAAAAGACTGGCCTCAGCATTTCAGCAAAGCGTTCAAATTCTTCATCATCATTCCTTTTAGTTGACTTGGGTGGAAAAGGCATAGGTTTTTGAACCCACGGTGCTCTTTCTTTACCGTGTTTCCTAGCCACAAAATCACTTTTAACGTACCTTTTATTCTTAGGTTGTGGGTTATCAAGATCAACAGGTGGTTCTATCTCAACATCATTATCTGGTTCTTTATCATTTGGTTGAGCATCTTCATGAACATCAGTATTATCTTTTTCATTATCACTAGGTGAGTGTTCATTACCAGATTGAGTTTCAGCATCAGAGATAGAAGTTTCATTTTCATTATCAGGAGGTTTCTCTATTTCAGGTTCACTAGAAGTGTGCAAAGTCCTATCATATTTCTTTTTCTTTTTCTTTCTAGAAGGACTAGGTGCACTAGTGTTAGATCTTTGTGAATCTTGTTCAATTCTTTTTGGGTGTCCCTCAGGATAAAGTGGTTCCTGAGTCATTTTACCTCCTCTAGTTGCAACTCTAACAACAAAGTCATGCATATCATGATTCATTTCATCAAGTAATTCTCTTTGTGATTTAGCAACTTGTTCTAACTGAGTTTGAGCCATAGAATCATGTTTTCCAACACCTCTAACATCATTTGATATTCTAATTAACAAGTCACTCAAGCAAGCAATCATATCAAAATTATATTTCAATTGTTTCATAACATTTGCATTGAAGTGATCTTGTAGAGGCATAAAGGCATTGGCTAGGATGCATATTGTGAGGATTATCATTTTCATTGAACTTCATAAGAGAATTTACCACTACCACCTTAGGCAGTGGTGGTGTATTAATCCATGTATTTCTTCAATAGGAGGTAAATTTTTAACATCCTCATCTTTAATACCTTTTTCCTTCATAGATTTCTTTGCCTCTTGCATATCTTCGGGACTGACATATAATATACCGCTCTTCTTTGGAGTGGGTTTAGGTGGTGGTTCAGGAAGAGTCCAATCATCATAATTTTTCAATATGTTATTCAATAATTCTTCAGCTTGAGCAATAGTTCACTCCCTGAAAACACAACCAGCACAACTATCTAGGAAGTCCCTAGAAGCATCGGTTAGTCCATTATAGAAGATATCAAGTATTTCATTTTTCTTAAGAGGATGATCAGGCAAAGCATTAAGTAACTGACAAAGCGTCCTCCAAGCTTGTGGGAGACTCTCTTCTTTAGTTTGAACAAAGTTAAATATTTCCTGCAAGGCAGCTTGTTTCTTATGAGCAGGAAAATATTTTTCAGAGAAGTCTCTACCTAATAATAAAGCACGTAAGGTTACTGCCCGTCTGTCGCGCCAATTTGCCAAAAAGCCCCTGTATTTTCATGAAATCAACCTACAGTCCAGATTTAAGTCACACCAAACCGTTATTTTATAGTTTTTCAAAAAAAGCCCTGACTTTTTAGGTATTCCATCCACGGATCATATTTAAGTCAAAAAAATGCTTTTCTAAACCATCCATACGTTTTAAATCGTAACTCCGATTTAAACATGTTATATATGAAATTTGATTAAAAAAATGTAGAATATGAATATAAGATTATTTTAACCTTTTAAGTATTTATAAATATTATTTTGGAAGATATTTAATTCAAACAAATGGTTTTCTAAATTATACGTATCTTTTAAACTGTAACTCCAATTTTAATATGTTATATATGAAATTTGATTAGAAAAATGTGTGAAATCTGTATATGATGTTAATTTTACCTGTTAAATATTTTTTAAATATTGTTTTGGAAGCAAACTTATAACTATAGCGCACGATCCATTTTTCTTTCATACAGGCGGCGATCCGGATTGCAAATAAACACCCACTATAATCATATAGGGAAAAGAAAACAACGAGAACTACACATGCATACCTCTGAATACGTCACAGGGGAAAACAACAGATTTCTCATCGCAAGTGTGAGAGGAAGAGAGAGAGAGGGAGAGGGAGGAGAGAGGGAGAGAGAGAGACGTCTTAGGATTAACCACATCCTAACACGTTTTGGTTTGTGTGAACACTAAGGCCACCGCCGGCGAGGGTGAGAAGAAGGATAAGCGGCAACACAAATATAATGCATCGCTAAAATAAAGGATATGGACCTATTGTGGTCTTGAGTGATGGTTGTTCGGTTAGAGTGTGTTTTGTGTTTTTTTCTCCCGTTGCAACGCATGGGCTCTTTTACTAGTAGTAAATTATATCCTGGGGACTACGCACACAACCAGGAGCCAGAGTATTGTACCAAGATTTAGCATCACCCTTTAATGAGAAAGGAAATAATTTGAGAATAATGTAATAGCGAGTTTTCTCATCATGAGTAAAAAGGGTGGCTATGTCATTCAACTTAGTAAGATGTGCCACAACAGTTTCAGTTTCATAACCATAGAAAGGATCAGATTCAACCAGAGTAATTAACTCTGGGTCGACAGAGAATTCATAATCCTTATCAGCAATACAAATAGGTGAAGTAGCAAACTTAGGATCACATTTCATTCTAGCATTCAAAGATTTTTCTTTATACTTGCATAATAATTTCTCTAGATCCTCTCTATCATTGCAAGCAAGAATATCTCTAGTTGCCTCTTCACTCATAACATAACCTTCCGGTATCTTAGGCAATTCATATCTAGCAAGGCTAGTTCTAGCAGGTGTTTCAGGGGTTTCATTTTCAAGTTCATCATCAGATTCAACAACATCATGTTGTATAACTCTAGCAATTTGTTCATCAAGGAATTCACCAAGTGGCACATCATCATTATCAAGCAAGGTACTAGCATCATCATAAGCATTATCCATAACAGAAGTAGCATCATCTATAACTTGCGACATATTAGAATTGATAGCATGTGGTGGTGTTGCAATTTTACTCATAATAGAAGGTCAATCTAAAGCAGAACTGGATGGCAGTTCCTTACCTCCCCTCGTCTTTGAGGGAAATATCTTAGTCTTTGGATCCTTCAGATTCTTCATAGTGATAATAAGATAATAATCCCAAGTGACTCAACAAATATTGCTATGCTCCCCGGCGACGGTGCCAGAAAAAGGTCTTGATAACCCACAAGTGTAGGGGATCACAACAGTTTTTGAGGGTAGAGTATTCAACCCAAATTTATAGATTCGACAAGGGGAGCCAAAGAATATTTGAAGGTATTAGCAGCTGAGTTGTCAATTCAACCACACCTAGAGATTAATTATCTGCAGCAAAGTGATCAGTAGCACAGTAGTTTGATAGTTTTGATAATAGTGGCAGCAGCAACGGTAACAGTAACAGTGATAGCAGTAATTTTGTGGCAAGTGTAACAGTGATGATAGCAGTAGTAACTTAGCAGAAACAATATAAGATGAATGCGTAGGCATTGGATTGGTGACTTGTTGGATGATATTCATCATGTGACAGTTATAACCTAGGGCGATACGGCACTAGCTCCAGTTCATCGATATAATGTAGGCATGTATTCCGTAAATAGTCATACGTGCTTTATTAAAAGAACTTGCATGACATCTTTTGTCCTACCCTCCCGTGGCAGCGGGGTCCATATTGGAAACTAAGGGATACCTCCTTTTAATAGAGAACTGGAACAAAGAATTAGCACATAGTGAATACATGAACTCCGCAAACTACGGTCATCACCAGGAGTGGGCCCGGTTGTTGTCACTCTGGGGTTGCCGGATCATAACACATAGTAGGTGACTAAAAATTGCAAGATCGGATCTAAAACATGGATATAATGATGAATTCATAAACGGTTCAGATCTGAGTTCATGGCACCCGGGCCCAAAGTGACAAGCATTAAGCATATCAAAGTCATAGCAACATCAATCTAAGAACATAGTGGATACTAGGGATCGGGCCCTAACAAAACTAACTCGATTACATGATGAATCTCATCCAACTCCTCACCGACCAGCGAGCCTACGAAGGAATTACTCACTCCCGGTATGGATCTCTTGAGCGCTGTATTGGGCGTAACTCTATAAATTCAGCGACCATTTGCCTTTGTCAGCAACAGGTAACTCTTCCTTAGCCCTGTGCTTTGACAAGACAGTGGGGTTGCCCGGCACCGTGTAACCAAGCCCAGTAATGATAACATCTTCATTTTTCTCTTCTGTAGGCTTGTTGGGGCTTGGTGGCTTGGTAGTGGCCGGTTCAACATCCATATGGTCTATGGTAACGTTGTGCTCCTCCGGTGGCGGCTCATCAGCTATGGCCTCAGCAGCTTGGGGAGAAGTTTCTGTTGTTTGCTTCTCCGACTTAGAAGGGTTTGAGTCCTCAGCCGGCTTGTTCATTTTGGTCTTCTTGCTGGGTTTGGCCATGCCACTGACAATGCAAACACAAGAAGATATCAGCATGTGAATCAAAATGAGGTTAAGAGAATCAAGCTATTAAATGTTCTTACCCAGGGGCGACTTTGAAAAATGGAATTTGTGTTCCACTTGAATCGCCGGAAGAGGAATGAGATGTTCCCTGATAATTTGAATTGGAAGGATTAAGCGGTGGCGAATAAGACCTGCCTTTGGACAAGCTAAATCAGGAAAATGTGAAACCTCTGCTTTGCGTTTGCGAGGGACCGGTGTGTATGGTAAGCCGGAAGAAAGGTTTCCGTCTCCACTGTTCTGGGTTGTGCAACGAAATGCATGTTGCTGTTTCTTCAAAAGAAAGTTGGGATCCAAGTAAGCCAAAGGGTGAGAAAATCTTACTTTCCGGCTTGCTTGTCGAGTTTTCTGTTTCAGCAGAGGTTCTGAGCCGAAGGAAAGAGTAATTACCTCTTCATCATCTGCACGGCTGGCCTTCGCATCATCCTGATAATAATCATTGTCAATGAGATGTACAAAAAATGAGCCAAGGGAGTCAAGTTCTACCTCCGACTCATCATCATCATCATCGTCCAAGTTAAATAACTCGGAGGGGTTGGTCTTCTTCTTGGCAGGTGCTACCTCTTGAGCATGTGTTGGTGTTCCCTTGAAGAGGAAAGGGTGATGCAGCAAAGTAGCGTAAGTATTTCCCTCAGTTTTTGACAACCAAGGTATCAAGCCAGTAGGAGATAACACGCAAGTCACCTAGTACCTGCACAAACAATCAAGAACCTTGCAACCAACGCGATAAAGGGGTTGTCCATCCCTTCACGGTCACTCGCAAAAGTGAGATCTAATAAACATAGTAAGATAAATATTTTTGGTATTTTGTTGTATAGATTGGAAAGTAAAGATTGCAAAATAAAATAAATAGGAAACTAGTGTTGTAGATTGGAAACTTATATGATGTAAAATAGACCCGGGGGCCATAGGTTTCACTAGTGGCTTCTCTCAAAATAGCATGTATTACGGTGGGTGAACAAATTACTGCCGAGCAATTGATAGAAAAGCGCATAATTATGAGAATATCTAGGCAATGATCATGAATATAGGCATCACGTCCGTGTCAAGTAGACCGAAACGATTCTGCATCTACTACTATTACTCTACACATCGACCGCTATCCAGCATGCATCTAGAGTATTAAGTTCATAAGAACAGAGTAACGCATTAAGCAAGATGACATGATGTAGAGGGATAAACTCAAGCAATATGATATAAAGCCCATCTTTTTATCCTCGATGGCAACAATACAATACGTGCCTTGCTGCCCCTACTGTCACTGGGAAACGACACCACAAGATTGAACCCAAAGCTAAGCACTTCTCCCATTGCAAGAAAGATCAATCTAGTAGGCCAAACTAAACCGATAATTTGAAGAGACTTGCAAAGATATCAAATCATGCATATAAGAATTCAGAGAAGAACCAAATATTATTCATAGATAATCTTGATCATAAATCCACAATTCATCGGATCTCGAGAAACACACTGCAAAAGGGTATTACATCGAATAGATCTCCAAGAACATCGAGGAGAACTTTGTATTGAGAACCAAAGAGAGAGAACAAGCCATCTAGCTAATAACTATGGACCCGAAGGTCTGTGGTAAACTACTCACACTTCATCGGAGAGGCTATGGTGTTGATGTAGAAGCCCTCCATGATCGATTCCCCCTCCGGCAGAGCACCGGAAAAGGCCCCAAGATGGGATCTCACGGGTATTGAAGGTTGCGGCGGTGGAAAAGTGGTTTCGTGGCTCCGCCTGATGTTTTTAGGGTATAAGAGTATATATATAGGCGAAAGAAGTATGTCGGTGGAGCTCCGTGGGGCCCACAAGGGTGGGGGGTGTGCCTACCCCCCTGGGCGCGCCCTCCTACCTCGTGGCCGCCTCGCGGAGTTCCAGACTTCAACTCCAAGTCTTCTGGACTGCTTTCATCGCGAAGGTTTCATTCCGTTTGGTATTCCTTTTCTGCAAAACACTGAAATAGGCAAAAAAACCAGAAATTGGCACTTGGCCTTCGATTAATAGGTTAGTCCCAAAAATAATATAAAAGAGCATATTGAAGCCCATTAAACATCTAAAACAAATAATATAATAGCATGGAACAATCAAAAATTATAGATACGTTGGAGACGTATCAAGCATCCCCAAGCTTAATTCCTACTCGTCCTCGAGTAGGTAAATGATAAAAACAGAATTTTTGATGTGGAATGCTACCTAACATAATTTTCAATGTATTTTTCTTTATTGTGGCATGAATGTTCAGATCCGAAAGATTCAAGACAGAAGTTTAATATTGACATAAAAATAATAATACTTCAAGCATACTAACAAAGTAATCATGTCTTCTCAAAATAACATGGCCAAAGAAAGTTCATCCCTACAAAATCATATAGTTTGGCTATGCTCCATCTTCGTCACACAAAATTTTCAAATCATGCACAACCCCGATGACAAGCCAAGCAATTGTTTCATACTTTAGTATTCTCAAACTTTTTCAACTTTCACGCAATACATGAGCGTGAGCCATGGACATAGCACTATAGGTGGAATAGAATGGTGGTTGTGGACAAGACAAAAAAGAAGAAGATGGTCTCACATCAACTAGGCGTATCAACGGGCTATGGAGATGCCCATCAATAGATATCAATGTGAGTGAGTAGGGATTGCCATGCAACATATGCACTAGAGCTATAAATGTATGAAAGCTCAACAAAAGAAGCTAAGTGGGTGTGCATCCAACTTGCTTGCTCACGAAGACCTAGGGCACTTTGAGGAAGCCCATTGTTGGAATATACAAGCCAAGTTCTATAAAGAAAATTCCCACTAGTATATGAAAGTGACAAAATAAGAGACTCTCTATCATGAAGATCATGGTGCTACTTTGAAGCACAAGTGTGGAAAAAGGATAGTAACATTGCCCCTTCTCTCTTTTTCTCTCTTTTTTTGGGCCTTCTCCTTTTTTATTTGGCCTTTCTCTCACTTTTTAATTTCCTCACACGGGACAATGCTCTAATAATGATGATCATCACACTTCTATTTATTTACAACTCAAGGATTACAACTCGATACTAGAACAAAATATGACTCTATATGAGTGCCTCCGGCGGTGTACCGGGATGGGCAATGAATGTGACGCCCGGATAATTAAGCTACAGTAATCCCCTGCTAATGATGCCAGGTCATCACATTACTGTTGCTAATCCTTGCTTGATCCAAATCTTAATTCAAACTCAAATTCAAATTAAATTCCAAAATTCAAATTTCTCAAACATACAAACAAAAATGTTCAAAGTGTGGAAATTATTCCATGACCAATTATGGTGCTGAACCAATATTTTATAAAGTGGTTTAATGCCCTTTAATAATCAAAACAGTGGCTAAAATAATAGATTAAATGCTTTTAAAATTATAAAAATGCTAAACTATTTTATTTAAACCTCAAACTAATTGTGGAAGTAGCCTAATTATAAATACTGATTTAGGTGGTAACATCATATTTTATAGAACAAAAAAATGGAAAAGAGGCCCCTGCCCCCCCAGGCCTAACTCCCACCTGGGCTGGCCCAGCCAGGCCACCTAACCCACCGGGTCGCTTTCCCCCTTCACTGCTCCTCCGACCACGCCCCGCCGCACCACCTCGCCGTCAAGGACGATGAGGATAAGGCCTCCACCGAGGCCACCCCCGAGATATTTCTCCCGCACTCGCCCTCTCTCTCTCCCCCTCTTCCTCACTCCCACTCCGCCGATCTGGAGAAAGGGGCTGACGCTTTCATCGCCGTCGCCGCGCCACCACCGCGGCCACTACCGTCCCCGGGCGCCTCCGGCGTGTCCACCTGCCTCGCCGGCCTCTGCTATGCTCTCCCCGACCACGAGCTCGGGTCGGAAGCCACCAGGGAACCCACTGCCTTCCCGTCTTCAACCTCCGTCCGCCACGGTCGCCGCCATCTCCCTCAACTCCGGCGCCGCCCTCCAGCTACTAAGCCGCCGAAGGGCCACCTTGTGCCCCCGCGGTGAGCACTGCCCCTCTCCTTTCCCACCGCCCGCTTTCTGCCGCCCCGTAGCACGCTCCCCGCATCGCCTCCGCCGTTGCCAAACTGCAGCTCCACCGTGCTGCATGCTGCCGTCGCCATTGCCATTGACACGCCCCGCTGGGCTCACGGCCGTACTCCGGGGAGCCCCCTAGTGCCGCCAGTGCCTTGAGCTCGCCTTCCCGTGCCACCCTAGCCGCTAGCCCGACCACCCCATCTCCGGCCGCCGCCTACCGTCGTTGCGGTGGTCTTCCCTGACCACCCCAGCGGCTGCCGCTTGCTCCATTCGACGCGGCTTGACGGCCGCGTCCGAACGAGCCCGTCCGCGCTCGATTTGGGCCCCTGTGGTTTTTTTCCGCGAGCACCCAAATTCCTCGCCACCGCCTTGCCTCACCGCCGACGGCACTCCGGCCACTCCCCGCCCGGGCCACCACCGCAGAACGATGCGGCTTCGTCCGCTCGATCGATCGAGCTAGGACACGAGCCCGGAGACGCCCCGTAGCCGAATCCCCCCTCCCGCGCTGACCCGTGCCTACGCCGTGGTTTTTGCCACCGGCGGCTAGACGCCGGCGCCCGCGCTAACATGGCCGACCGGGGCCACCCCCCAGGGTCACTACCTGGTGGTCGCAGGGGCCCCCAGTCACTGACTGATGGGACCCGTCCGTAACTCTAATTAAATTAGTTAACTTAATTAATTTAAACTAGCGAGTCACCGACAGGTGGGTCCAGAGTTTAATTAGCTAGGTTTAGGTTAGTTTTAACTCTGTTTAAACCCGCTGTCCATGAGAGGTGGGTCCCCCATGTCAGCTTTGACCAGTCAACGTCCTGTTGACTACTAACGTCACCCTGACCTCATGATGACGCAGTAATTCATTTTCTGAATTATTTTAGTTAATAATAAATCTAGAATATTATTAAAACTTTGAAAATTCATATAAAATAATCAGTAACTCGGATGAAAAAAATTTCTACATGAAAGTTACTCAGAACGACGAGACGAATCCGAACGCGCGGTTTGTTTGTCTGCCACATGTCCCTAGCATAGCAAACATGCAACAATCCCCCTCCGTTTCATCTGTCCGAAAATGCCAAACTCCGGGAAAACTTTCCAGGTTGTTATCCCACTTCACCGGCACCGCATAGCACTGCGTTAGAACACCTCTAGCACCGCTTATTGTCTTGTTGTGCTTATATTTGCGTGTATTTACTGTTTCTTCCCCCTCTTCTTCTCCGGTAGACCTCGAGACCGCTGCTGATGCCCCTGTGATCGACTACGTCGACGACGACCCTCCTTCTTGTCTGAGCAACCAGGCAAGCCCCCCTTTGATCATCCCGATATCGCCCATTCTATTCTCTCATGCTTGCATTAGATTTTGCTACTGTTATTGTTTGCTCCTATTCTGATGCATAGCCTGCTTTTGTACCTGCTATTGTTACCTACCTGCTTATCCTAAACCGCTTAGTATATGATGGTTAGTGATCCATTAGTGACCCCCACCTTGTCCTTGTTGCCCCTGCTTCATCATCGATGACTCGTTCAACGTGATCGACGACCAGAGCCCGACACCTCACATCACATCACGCCCCTTTAGTTGCTCGACTCTGCAGAGCTACTATCGAGTGCTGAGGGTGATCCCTCATAACGCACTTCTGATGATAATTCTGTAGTGTAGCTATTCGGTCGTGGTCATCGAGGGTGGTTCCTCTTTCACCATTCTCGATACGGCTCTGACGTGCAACACCTCAAGCGTGAACCTCGAGGGTGGTCCCTCTTACATTCACCTTGATGATTACGTTGAGTGGAATCCACCGGGGGTGATTCCTAGGGTTTTCCCCTTGATGTCTGGACACACAGTTACCTTGACTTTACTTGAGACCGTTGTGAAAGCTGGGCGGGCCCGGAGAGCACCCGTGCGATGTGACGGTGGCGGCTGGCTGTTTAGCGGTATCACCCAGGAGGGGGTGATAGCTCCGGACTTGTACCGACAGCCGTCACTTCTTGTTAATAATGCACTAACAGGTTTGGGTATTTGATCTGAGTTGGCCTTTGGCCTTTATGCACCAACCACCATGCGAGAATAGTTATGGGCCTCGACGTCGCAGTATCAGCTGAAGCTTTGTCAGACGTCCACTTCAGCAGTGCGGCACGGCTGGGCCGGCACCATCCTGTAGTGGTGGAGCCTGGTCCGCCCTGCTCGCAATGACCCGGAGTGCAACAGGCGATGGGCCCAGACCCCGGAGTGCTTAGGAGGTAGACCGGCGGGGACCTCTCTACTGAGCCTAGGTAGGGCTGCGACGTGTTGATTTTCCGAGGCCGGGCATTGACCCCAGAAAGGTGTGTCTAGCCAGAGTAATCAAGCGTGTTGGAAAACGTGGTGCACCCCTGCAGGGAAGACATATATTCGAATACTGTGTCCACGGTAATGGACGTTCAGACTTATATCCTGATCTTATAACCCTAGAAATGGATACTTGATATGTGATGGATATGTTGGCTCCGGGATTGCTTTCTTGCAGGGAGTCGAGGAAGGATCTCTGGGCCTTAATGTTACGACATGCTTGTTAATTATAAACTGCTATTCTTTACTCTTCTACATGCTGCACGATGCTTGGAGCTGCTTGAAGATGCTAGTCTTTGATAGGCTAGGCCTTCCCCCTCTATTCTGGCATTCTCCAGTTCAGTCCACAGATACAAACCTTCCATTTGATACCAATGCATACTTAGTATAGATCTGATGCTTGCGAGTACTTTGGATGATTACTCACGGTTGCTTTACTCCCCCTTTTTCCCTTCTTTCTCCTTTCTGGTTGTTGCAACCAGATGGTGGATCCCAGGAGCCAGACGATGCTACCCCCGCCGACTACTACTACTACCCAGAGGGTGCCTTCTACTACGTGGAGCCCGCCGACGACCAGGAGTAGTTAGGAGGTCCCAGGCAGGAGGCCTTGCCTCTTTGATCGTGTTGCTTTTGTGCTAGCCTTCTTAAGGCAAAACTTGTTTAACTTATGTCTGTACTCAGATATTGTTGCTTCCGCTGACTCGCTTGTGTATCGAGCTTATGTATTCGAGCCCTCGAGGCCCCTGGCTTGTAATATGAAGCTTGTATGCCTTTGCTTTGTGTTTAGAGTTGTGTTGTGATATCTTCCCATGAGTCCCTGATCTTGATCATACACGTTTGCGTGTATGATTAGTGTACGATTGAATCGGGGGCGTCACAATGAACAAGAGTGACATGTATGAAAAATTATGAATGGTGGCCTTGCCACAAATACGATGTCAACTACATGATCATGGAAGGCAATATGACAATGATGAAGCGTTTCATAATAAACAGAATGGTGGAAAGTTGCATGGTAATATATCTCGGAATGGCTATGGAAAATTCCATCATAGGTAGGTATGGTGGCTGTTTTGAGGAAGGTAAATGGTACCGGCGAAAGTTGCGCGGTACTAGAGAGGCTAGCACTGGTGGAAGGATGAGAGTGCGTATAATCCACGGACTCAACATTAGTCATAAAGAACTCACATAATTATTGCAAAAATCTACAAGTCATCAAAACCAAGCACTACGCGCATGCTCCGAGGGGGATAGATTTGTAGGAAAAGACCACTGCTCGTCCCCGACCGCCACTCATAAGGAAGACAATCAAAGAAACACCTCATGCTTCAAATTTGTTACACAACGGTTACCATACGTGCATGCTACGGGACTTGCAAACCTCTACACAAGTATTTCTCAAATTCAAAAATACTCAACTAGCATGACTCTAATATCACCATCTTAATATCTCAAAACAATCATCATGTATCGAACTTCTCATAGTATTCAATGCACTCTATATGAAAGTTTTTATTATACCCATCTTGAATGCCCATCATATTAGGACTAATTTTATAGCCAAAGCAAATTACAATGCTGTTCTAAAATACTCTCAAAATAATATAAGTGAAGCATGAGAGATCAATAATTTCTATAAAATAAAACCACCACCGTGCTCTAAAAAGATATAAGTGAAGCACTAGAGCAAAATTATCTAGCTCAAAAGATATAAGTGAAGCACAAAGAGTATTCTAATAAATTCCGATTCATGCGTGTCTCTCCCAAAAGGTGTGTACATCAAGGATGATTGTGGTAAACTAAAAATCAAAGACTCAAATCATACAAGACGCTCAAAGCAAAACACATATCATGTGGTGAATAAAAATATAGCCTCAAGTGAAGTTACCGATAGACAAAGACGAAAGAGGGGATGCCTTCCGGGGCATCCCCAAGCTTAGGCTTTTGGTTGTCCTTGAATTTTACCTTGGGGTGCCTTGGGCATCCCCAAGCTTAGGCTCTTGCCACTCCTTATTCCAAAATCCATCAAATCTTTACCCCAAAACTTGAAAACTTCACAACACAAAACTTAACAGAAAATCTCATGAGCTCCGTTAGTATAAGAAAATAAACCACTACTTTAAGGTACTGTAATTAAACCATTATTTATTTATATTGGTGTTAAACCTACTGTATTCCAACGTTTCTATGGTTCATACCCCCCGATAGTACCCATAGATTCATCAAAATAAGCAAACAACACACGAAAAACAGAATCTGTCAAAAACAGAACAGTCTGTAGCAATCTGATTCAAACGAATACTTCTGTAACTACAAAAATTCTGAAATAAATTTGTGGACGTGAGGAATTTGTCTATTAATCATCTGCAAAAATAATCAACCTAAAATCACTGTCCAGTAAAAAATCACAGCTAATCTCGTGAGCGCGAAAGTTTCTATTTTTTACAGCAAGATCGCAAAGACTTCACCCAAGTCTTCCCAAAGGTTCTACTTGGCAAAAACACTAATTAAAACATAAAACCACATCTAAATAGAAGCTATATGAATTATTTATTACTAAACAGGAACAAAAAGCAAGAAACAAAAATAAAATTGGGTTGCCTCCCAACAAGCGCTATCGTTTAACGCCCCTAGCTAGGCATAAAGCATGAATAGATCTAAGTATTGTCATCTTTGGTATGCAATCCATAAGTGGCTCTCATAATAGATTCATAAGGTAATTTAATTTAATTTCTAGGAAAGTGTTCCATGCCTTTCCTTAATGGAAATTGGAATCTAATATTTCCTTCTTTCATATCAATAATTCCACCAATCGTTCTAAGGAAAGGTCTACCCAGAATAATAGGACATGTAGGATTGCAATCTATATCAAGAACAATGAAATCTATGGGCACATAATTCCTATTTGCAACAATAACAACATCATTAATCCTTCCCATAGGTTTCTTAATGGTGGAATCCGCAAGATGCAAATTTAACGAACAATCATCAAATTCACGGAAACCTAGCACATCACACAAAGTTTTTGGAATCATGGAAACACTAGCACCCAAATCACACAAACCATAGCATTCATAATCTTTAATACTAATTTTAATAGTGGGTTCCCACTCATCATAAAGTTTTCTAGGAATAGAAACTTCTGGTTCAAGCTTTTCTTCATAAGATTGCATTAAAGCATCGACGATATGTTTAGCGAAAGCTTTATTTTGATTATAAGCATGAGGAGAATTTAACACGTATTGCAACAAGGAAATATAATCTATCAAAGAGCAATTATCATAATTAAATTCCTTGAAATCCAAAATAGTGGGTTCATTGCTATGTAAAGTTTTGACCTCTTCAATCCCACTTTTATTAATTTTTGCATCAAGATCTAAAAACTCCGAATCATTGGGACGCCTTTTAACTAAAGTTGACTCATCTCCAGTCCCATCTTTATAAAGATTCATATTGGAAAACAAAGATTTAATATGAGTTACATCAATCACTTTTAGATCTTCATCTTTATTATTGTTGAAACTAGAAGAACACGCTTTCACAAAGCAATCTTTTTTAGCACGCATCCTAGCGGTTCTTTCTTTGCACTCATCAATGGAAATTCTCATGGCTTTGAGAGACTCATTGATATCATGCTTAGGTGGAATAGATCTAAGTTTCAAAGAATCAACATCAAGAGAAATTCTATCCGCGTTCTTAGCCAACTCATCAATCTTAAGCAATTTTTCTTCAACCAAAGCATTGAAATTCTTTTGCGAACTCATAAATTATTTAACACTAGTCTCAAAATCAGAGGGCATCTTATTAAAATTTCCATAAGGGTAGTTGTAGGAATTACCATAATTATTAGAGGAATTATTAGGAAACGGCCTAGAATTAAAGTTTCCTCTATACGCGTTGTTACCAAAATTGTTCCTACCAACAAAATTCACATCCATAGATTCATTATCATTCTCAATCAAAGTGGACAAAGGCATGTCATTAGGATTAGAAGAAACACTTTTAGTAGCAAACAATTTCATAAGTTCATCCATCTTTCCACTCAAAACATTAATCTCTTCAATCGCATGAACTTTTTTACTAGTGGATCTTTCGGTGTGCCACTGAGAATAATTAACCATAATATTATCTAGGAGTTTAGTAGCTTATCCTAAAGTGATTTCTAAAAGTGCCTCCCGCGGTCGAATCTAAAAGATTTCTAGAAGCAAAATTCAATCCGGCATAATTTTTTTGTATAATCATCCATAAATTGAAACCATGTGTAGGGCAATTACGTATCATTAATTTCATCCTCTCCCAAGCTTGTGCAACATGTTCATGATCAAGTTGCTTAAAATTCATAATATCGTTTCTAAGAGAGATGATCTTAGCGGGAGGAAAATACTTAGAGATAAAAGCATCTTTGCACTTATTCCATGAATCAATACTGTTTTTAGGCAAAGAAGAGAACCAAGTTTTAGCACGATCTCTAAGAGAAAACGGAAATAGCTTTAATTTAACAATATCATTATCCACATCTTTCTTCTTTTGCATATCACACAAATCAACAAAGTTGTTAAGATGGGTAGCGGCATCTTCACTAGGAAGGCCAGAAAATTGATCTTTCATGACAAGGTTCAACAAAGCGGCATTAATTTCACAAGATTCAACATCGGTAATAGGAGCAATCGGAGTGCTAATAAAATCATTGTTGTTGGTATTGGAAAAGTCACACAATTTAGTATTATCTTGAGCCATCATGACAAACAATCAATCCAACACACAAGCACATAAGAAGCAAGCGAAAAGAGGCGAACGGAAGAGAGGCGAAGAAAAGGCAAAGGTTTTTGAAAATCGTTTTAGAAGTGGGGGAGAGGAAAATGAGAGGCAAATGGCAAATAATGTAATGCGAGGGAGAAGAGTATATGATGGGTACTTGGTATGTCTTGACTTGAGCGTAGATCTCCCCGGCAACGGCGCCAGAAATCCTTCTTGCTACCTCTTCAGCATGCGTTGGTTTTCCCTTGAAGAGGAAAGGGTGATGCAGAAATGTAGCGTAAGTACTTCCCTCAGTTTTTGAGAACCAAGGTATCAATCCAGTAGGAGATAACACGCAAGTCACCTAGTACCCTCACAAACAATCAAGAACCTTGCAACCAACGCGATAAAGGGGTTGTCAATCCCTTCACGGTCACTCGCAAAAGTGAGATCTAATAAAGATAGTAAGATAAATATTTTTGGTATTTTGTTGTATAGATTGGAAAGTAAAGATTGCAAAATAAAATAAATAGGAAACTAGACTTGTAGATTGGAAAGTCATATGATGTAAAATAGACCCGGGGGCCATAGGTTTCACTAGTGGCTTCTCTCAAGATTGCATGTATTATAGTGGGTGAACAAATTACTGCCGAGCAATTAATAGAAAAGCGCATAATTATGAGAATATCTAGGCAATGATCATGAATATAGGCATCACGTCCATGTCAAGTAGACCGAAACGATTCTGCATCTACTACTATTACTCCACACATCGACCGCTATCTAGCATGCATCTAGAGTATTAAGTTCATAAGAACAGAGTAACGCATTAAGCAAGATGACATGATGTAGAGGGATAGACTCAAGAAATATGATATAAACCCCATCTTTTTATCCTTGGTGGCAACAATACAATACGTGCCTTGCTGCTCCTACTGTCACTGGGAAAGGACACCGCAAGATTAAATGCAAAGCTAAGAACTTCTCCCATTGCAAGAAAGATCAATCTAGTAGGCCAAACTAAACCGATAATTCGAAGAGACTTGCAAAGATATCAAATCATGCATATAAGAAGTCAGAGAAGAACCAAATATTATTCATAGATAATCTTGATCATAAATCCACAATTCATCGGATCTCGGGAAACACACCGGAAAAGAGTATTACATCGAATAGATCTCCAAGAACATCGAGGAGAACTTTGTATGGAGAACCAAAGAGAGAGAAGAAGCCATCTAGCTAATAACTATGGACCCGAAGGTCTGTGGTAAACTACTCACACTTCATCGCAGAGGCTATGGTGTTGATGTAGAAGCCCTCCGTGATCGATTCCCCCTCTGGCAGAGCGCCGGAAAAGGCCCCAAGATGGGATCTCACGGGTACAGAAGGTTGCGGTGGTGGAAAAGTGGTTTCGTGGCTCCCCTGATGTTTTTAGGGTATAAGAGTATATATAGGCGAAAGAAGTACGTCGGTGGAGCTCCATGGGGCCCACGAGGGTGGGGGGCACGCCTACCCCCCTGGGCGCGCCCTCCTGCCTCGTGGCTGCCTCGCGGAGTTCCAGACTTCAACTCCAAGTCTTCTGGATTGCTTTTGTTCCAAGAAAGATCATCGCGAAGGTTTCATTCCGTTTGTATTCTGTTTGGTTTTCCTTTTCTGCAAAAACACTGAAATAGGCAAACAAACAGAAACTGGCACTGGGCCTTCGGTTAATAGGTTAGTCCCAAAAATAATGTAAAAGAGCATATTGAAGCCCATTAAACATCCAAAAGAGGCATGGAACAATCAAAAATTATAGATACGTTGGAGACGTATCAGCAGGCTTTTTAGTCGGCTTGCTCTTTGTCCTGGTCTTCTTGGCCGGTTTATCCTGCAACTTCTTCTTCCAGAAAGAAGAGTTGGCCTGTGGTAATCAAAGGAGTAAGAAAACAGTTCAAATGGATGATGAGTAAATTGGAAATTGTTTCAATACTTACAGCCTGTGGCTCATTGAGAGTGGCATAGGGAAGCCCTATCTTGCTCCAAGCTTCCAAGCTCTCGTGCAGCAAAGACTTGGTCATATCATTGATATCTTTTTCATCCAACTCTATCTAGTTGTGGTGTTGGGGATCTTTCACATCGCCGTATACTCGCACATTAAGCCGGGTCGGCGGCTTAGGGGCAAGATTCACCATGAAACCCAACATCGGACAAGGTCGATGCCGGTTAAGCCGTTCTCCATGAAGGCTCTGATTTTTGAAAAAATAGGCACATATTTGGCCCATTCTTTTGTGCTGATCTGGTCCAGTAGAGGATGTTGGTTGCTAAGCCGGTGTTCACGGTAACCCGGTAGGGAGTTTTCACCCTCCGGAGATGTGCCTTGGCAGTAAAACCATGTCTGGTTCTAGTCCTTAGGATGTCTGGGTAGCTTGGCGGCTGGGAAGGTAGCTTCTTTCCGCATCTGAATTGAAATGCCATCTAACTCCAGGTTAGGCCCGTCTGTGAACTCAGTCTGCCGATTCAAGTAATAAAATTCCCGGAACAGTTCGACAGTTGGCTCTTGTTGAAGATAAACCGTGCAAAAAACTTGGAAGTTGCAGATGTTTGAAACAGAGTTGGGTCCAATATCTTGCGGATGAAGTTGGAAAAAGTTCGGCACATCACGGAAGAATTTTGAGCAGGGTGGGCTGAACCCCCGGAGCAGATGATCAGTGAATACAATTACTTCGCCTTCCTTGGGCTGAGAGGGACTTCTGTGCCTGGGACCCTGATGTCGCTTGAAGCTACGTTGGTATTTCCCCAAAGAGGAAGGGATGATGCAGCACAACGGCGGTAGGTATTTCCCTCAGATATGAAATCAAGGTTATCGAACCAGTAGGACACCAAGCAACACAACGTAAACAGCCCCTGCACACAAGTAACAACACCTCGCAACCCGACGAGTTAAAGGGGTTGTCAATCCCTTTCGGGGTACGGCGCCAGAAATGGCGTAATGACCGGAGAAAGTTGTAATAGATTTAAATAATAGATCGCAAATAAAATATAAGTGCTACAAAGTATTTTTGTATTTTTGGTTTAATAGATCTGAATAAAAAGAGCAAATAAAATAGATCGCAAAGCAAATATATGAGAAAGAAGACCCGGGGGCCGTAGATTTCACTAGTGGCTTCTCTCGAGAAAAAAAGCAAACGGTGGGTAAACGAATTACTGTTGGGCAATTGATAGAACTTAAATTAATTATGAACGATATCCAGGCAATGATCATTACATAGGCATCACATCCAAGATTAGTAGACCGACTCCTGCCTGCATCTACTACTATTATTCCACACATCGACCGCTATCCAGCATGCATCTAGTGTATTAAGTTCGTGGAAAAACGGAGTAATGCAATAAGAATGATGACATGATGTAGACAAGATCCGTTTATCTATGGCGGTAGATATAGATCCCATCTTTTTATCCTTAGTAGCAATGATAGATACGTGTCGGTTCCCTTTCCGTCACTGGGATCGAGCACTGTAAGATCGAACCCACTACCGGGCACCTCTTCCCATTGCAAGATAAATAGATCAAGTTGGCCAAACAAAACCCAAATACCGGAGAAGAAATACGAGGCTATAAGAGATCATGCATATAAGAGATCAAAGAAACTCAAATAACTTTCATGGATATAAAAAGATATAACTCATCATAAACTCGAAGTTCATCAGATCCCAACAAACACACTACAAAAAGAGTTACATCATATGGATCTCCAAGAGACCACTGTATTGAGAATAACTACGGACCCGTAGGTCTACAAAGAACTACTCACGCATCATCGGAGAGGCACCAATGGAAGTGGTGAACCCCTCCGTGATGGTGTCTAGATTGGATCCTGTGGTTCTGGCCTCTGCGGCGGCTGGATGAATATTTCGTCGATGCTTCTAGGGTTTCTACAATATTGGGGTATTTATAGAGCAAAGAGGCGGTCCGGGGGGCACCCGAGGTGGGCACAACCCACCAGGGCGCGCCTAGGCCTCCTGGCGCGCCTTGGTGGGTTGTCCCCTCCTCGGGACTCCCCCAGGTGCAACCAGGGCCCGTGGTGTCCCTTCTGGCCCATAAAAATTTTCTGTAAAGTTTCAGGGCATTTGGACTCCGTCTGATATTGATTTCCTGCGATGTAAAAAACATGGAAAAAACAGCAACTGGCACTTGGCACTATGTCAATAGGTTAGTACCAAAAAATGATATAAAATGACTATAAAATGATTATAAAACATCCAAGATTGATAATAAAACAACATGGAACAATCAAAAATTATAGATACGTTGGAGACGTATCAGCATCCCCAAGCTTAACTCCTGCTCGTCCTCGAGTAGGTAAGTGATAAAAACAGAATTTTTGATGTGGAGTGGTGTTCAAGTCATATCATATTCTTTTCTTTATAGCATGGACATTTGGACTTTTATGTGATTCAAAGCAATAGTCTAGTTTTGACATAATAATTTAGATACTCAAGCATATCAACAAGCAACCATGACTTTCAAAATATCACCGCTAAAATAAGTTATCCCTAGCCCATCATGCTCAAACATTGATCCATTCATGAAACACACTCGAATATTAACTACACCCAATACTTAAGTACGATCATATTGCCTCCTAGTTGGTGCTTTTGTAAGAGAAGATGGAAACTCAAATTCAAAAATAAAAATTGTATAAAGTAAAAGAAAGGCCCTTCGCAGAGGGAAGTAGGGATTTGTAGAGGTGCCAGAGCTCAAAGCGAAAAAAATTAGAGATAGGGAGTTGTATCCATCCCACCAACGAAAACAACGTAGAGCTACGAACACTTTCCATGCTAGATATGCCATAGGCGGTTCCCAAACAGAAAATAAAGTTTATTCCTTTTTCCACCATTCTTTCACTTTCCATGGCTAGCCGTATCCACGGGTGCCTTCCAAACCAACACTTTCCAAGGAATTTATTATTTGACAACATAAAGTAAATTCATTTTTGAATTTCGGGACTGGGAATCCCTAAAACCTTTGCCTTACTCTCGTGCAATGACAAGTGAATAAACACTCATCGTGAAAATAACACATCCAACATGGAAAATATTAGCCACCCGTTACCGTTCCGCGAGCGAAACAAATACACAAAAGAGAAGTTTATTTTGAAAATTAGAGATGGCACATGCAAATTTTCTTAGAACGGCAAAATAATACCGCATATAGGTAGATATAGTGGACTCATGTGGCAAAACTGGTTTAAAGGATTTTGGATGCACAAGTAGAGGTCATACTTGGTGCAAAATGAAGGCTAGCAAAAAGATTGAGAAGCGACCAACCAAGAAACAAATAATCTCATAAGCAAGCATTAAGCATAATTAACACTGAATAATGCACCACAAGTAGGATATAATTTTCATTGCATGATTATTGACTTCCGTGCATGCATAGGGAATCACAACCCTTAACACCAATATTCTTACTAGAGCACAATTACTCATCAACATAACTCACATATCACATCATTATATCTCAAAACTATTACTAGGAATCAAGTTTATTTTGTCCAATGATCTTCATGACATTCTTTTACTTTATCCTTCTTGGATATCTATCACTTTGGGACTAATTTTCATGTGTTGCTTTTCATAAGCTCAAACAAATATAAGTGAAGATCATGAGCATAACAAATTTTCTTTCTCTCAAAATAATTTAAGTGAAGCAAGAGAGAATTTCTTCAAAATTTTACTAACTCTCAAATAAATCTATGTGAAGCAAGAGAGCATTTCTTCAAAAATACTAAGCACACCGTGCTCAAAAAGATATAAGTGAAGCACTAGAGCAAGTCCTAGCTCATAAAAGATTTTAGTGAAGCATAGAGAGCAATTCTAACAAGTCATGATATAATTTTGGCTCTCTCAAATAGGTGTGTCCAACAAGGATTAATGACTTAAAACACAAAATAAAATAAGCAAATACTCATATCATACAAGACGCTCCAAGCAAAACACATATCATGTGACGAATAAAAATATAGCCTCGAGTAAAATACCGATAGTTGTTGGAAGAAAGCGGGGATGCCACTCGGGGGCATCCCCAAGCTTAGCTGGTTGCTCATTTTTGGATAATAGCTTGGGATGCTGGGGCATCCCCAAGCTTAGGCTCTTACATCCTTTCTTCATCCATCGTAAGATAACCCAAAACTTGAAAACTTCAATCACACAAAACTCAACAAAACCTTTGTGAGATCTGTTAGTATAAGAAAGCAAACCACTACTATAAGTGCTGTATCAAACCAATTCATATTTTTGTTTTTGTACTATATCTACTATATTTCAACTTTTGTATGGAAAAAAATCATCAAATAAAACCATAGAGCCATCAAAATAAGCACACAACACAAAGAAAACAGAATATGTCAAAACAGAACAGTCTGAAGAAATCTGACACTTTCGAATACTTATGTAACTAAAAAAATTCTGAAAAATTAGGACTACCAGGGTAATTTGTATATTGATCTTCTGCAAAAAGAAACAGGGTGAAAGCACGTTTCTGTGATTTATGAAAATTATTTTCGTGAGCACAAAGTTTCTGTCTTTTTCAGCAAGATTAAACAACTACCACCCAAGAAGATCCTAAAGGCTTTACTTGGCATAAACACTAATTAAAACACAAAAAACACAATCATACCAGAGGCATAATTGTGCAAACACAATCATACCAGAGGCATAATTGTGCAAACACACAAGAACAGAAAGCAAAAAGTAAAAATAAATTTTATTCATTGGCTTGCCTCCCAACAAGCGCTATAGTTTACGCCCTTAGCTAGGCGTAAGGCAAGGATCTAAGTTTTGTCATCCTTCTTCTTCTTAGTTTTCTTAGAGGTGTTTTCATCATGGGGTTTTGTAAACACAACATAAAACATATTATCCATGGAAACTTTAGCAATCCTTAGTTGGTTTTCATCATAACCCCTTTGATTTCCCGCAACAATCCAAGAATAATGTTGATTAACATTGTTGAAAACTTGTTGGATTATATCTAGAACGGGGACTTCCTTTTTAAGATTCTCATCAAAGATCTTATTATCCCCAAGCAAATGCCTCAATGCATAATCACTATTGTAAAGAATTTCATCTATTATAGGTTTTCCATGATTCATGCCATAAAAGTCAAAGATTTCCCTAGCTTCCCGTATTATGTAGTCAAACTCATTCATAAGAACGAGGGTGGCTAAGTTTTTAGCCCTCGGATTATTTATCTCGGGAAGCTCAAAAAACAATCTTCGCAAGGTAGGACGAGTACGGATAAATTTACTTTCAAGTTTCAGAACTAGTGCTGAAAGAGCATCCACATAAGATCTAGTAGTTTTAAGTATAGGAGCATCATCAAGACTCAGATTTCCAACACAATTGAAAAATTCTTGGATACGTTCTTTTCCCATAACGTTCCCTTGCCCCAAGATAAAAGTTTTAGCATCCAGATTGCCTGTGCGTCCAATTTTAGGAGTCAGGCATCATCTGTTGGTGCCATACCGAAATCACTCATGATTGCAAGCAGAGAATAGATTTGACAAGGAAATGGCGAACGGGAAAGAGAGGCGAATAAAACGGCAAATTTTTGTGAAGTGGGGGAGAGGAAAATGAGAGGCAAATGGCAAATAATGTAAATTGCGAGGAGATGAGATTTGTGATTAGGAACCTGGTTATGTTGAAGATCCTCCCCGGCAACAGCGCCAGAAATTCCTTTTGATGTCGCTTGAACCTACGTCGGTATTTCCCCAAAGAGGAAGGGATGATGCAGCACAACGGTGCTAGGTATTTCCCTTAGATATGAAACCAAGATTATCGAACCACTAGGAGAACCAAGCAACACAACGTAAACAGCCCCTGCACACAAATAACAACACCTCGCAACCCGACGTGTTAAAGGGGTTGTCAATCCCTTTCGGGGTACGGCGCCAGAAATGGCGTGATGACTGGAGAAAGTTGTAATAGATTGAAATAATAGATCATAAATAAAATAAAGTGCATCAAAGTATTTTTGTATTTCTAGGTTAATATATCTGAATAAAAAGAGCAAATAAAATAGATCGCAAAGCAAGTATATGAGAAAGAAGACCCGTGGGCCGTAGATTTCACTAGTGGCTTCTCTCGAGAAAAAAAAGCAAACGGTGGGTAAAAGAATTAGTGTTGGGCAATTGATAGAACTTCAAATAATTATGACGATATCCAGGCAATGATCATTACATAGGCATCACGTCCAAGATTAGTAGACCGACTCCTACCTACATCTACTACTATTACTCCACACATCGACCGCTATCCAGCATGCATCTAGTGTATTAAGTTCATGGAAAAATGGAGTAATGCAATAAGAACAATGACATGATGTAGACAAGATCTGTTTATCTATGGCAGTAGATATAGATCCCATCTTTTTATCCTTAGTAGCAACGATACATACGTGTCGGTTCCCTTTCTGTCACTGGGATCGAGCACCGTAAGATCGAACCCACTACCGGGCACGTCTTCCCATTGCAAGATAAATAGACCAAGTTGGCCAAACAAAACCCAAATATCGGAGAAGAAATACGAGGCTATAAGAGATCATGCATATAAGAGACCAAAGAAACTCAAATAACTTTCATGGATATAAAAAGATATAACTGATCATAAACTCAAAGTTCATCAGATCCCAACAAACACACTGCAAAAAGAGTTACATCATATGGATCTCCAAGAGACCATTGTATTGAGAATCAAAAGAGAGAGAGAAAGCCATCCAGCTACTAACTAGAGACTCGTAGGTCTACAAAGAACTACTCACGCATCATCGGAGAGGCACCAATGGAAGTGGTGAACCCCTCCGTGATGGTGTCTAGATCGGATCCTGTGGTTCTGGCCTCTGCGGCGGCTGGATGAATATTTCGTCGATGCTTCTAGGGCTTCTAGAATATTGGGGTATTTATAGAGCCAAGAGGCGGTCCGGGGGGCACCCGAGGTGGGCACAACCAACTAGGGCGTGCCTGGGACTCCTGGCGCGCCCTGGTGGGTTGTCCCTTCCTCGGGACCCCCCAGGTGCAACCAGGGCCCGTTGTGTCCCTTCTGGCCCATAAAAATTCTCCGTAAAGTTTCGGGGCATTTGGACTCCGTCTGATATTGATTTCCTGGGATGTAAAAAACATGGAAAAAACAACAACTCGCACTTGGCACTATGTCAATAGGTTAGTACCCAAAAATGATATGAAACGGTTATAAAACATCCAAGATTGATAATAAAACAGCGTGGAACAATCAAAAATTATAGATACGTTGGAGATGTATCAGACCCTCCAATGGATGATATCTTTTTTGGCCAAAACACCCATTTGAACATATTCGTTTAATGTCTGCTCGGTGACCCGGGAAGCAACCCAATTGCATGAGGTGACTATCTTAGTCATTTTGAGGATGAAGGTCTGAAAAGAAAATATTGCTGGTTTAAGATTATGTTGTTAAGCCGGCCGGTGATTAAAAAGTAAGTACTACAAATAATGACATGATTAAGCCGGAAAACAGTGTTGGGTCATATGGACAGTGAACACATATTGGCGGCTTAACAAGGGGACTAATGGTATATGGCGGGTTACGGTTTATCACTTAAAGCCACCCGAACATGTGCTATATTTCAGATCTATAAGTGAGGATTGGCTAAGTGATGGACAAACAGATTCCACAGATTGATGCTATAATTTCGGATCTGCAGCAATTCAGAAAATAAAATAAATTCTAAACCTAAGGTGGCAGCAGTAGAAGTGTTCATATGTTCAAATGAGATTTTCCATGGAAGGGATGATTTTTGTTATTGGAAAAAATACTGAAACTACAACCGCATATCTTTGATGATTGAGCTCGGATCTATCTTTGCAATCTAAAGAGATCAGAGAGAACGGCGACGAACTCCGACGAACTAAGAAAAACCCTAGCACAGATCTGGGGTAAAGCAGAGCGGGTACCTATCGATGCTGATGAACAGCGGGAGCGCTTCGTGTTTCTCTGGTCCGTTCAAGTTGATGCACCGGCCGGAGTTGGAGACGCTAGAGGAAGATGGCGGCGACGGAGCTCAGGTGCTGTGGAGTCGCAAGAAGGAGGAAGACGCATAGGCAGGGGGTAAAAATGAAAAGGACCCCTCGTCCCTATTTATAAGGCAGTGGAAAGATGGCATGCGCGGGAATCGAGGAGGCCAAAAAAATGATTATGTGGCTACACGGACGCCTGGATTTTCGGGAGGTCCACTAAAGATAAAGATCTGTTGAGATGTTCTGGGCTTCGTGCGAAGTTAATGCGAGATGATGTCATGGCGGGTTAACACAATTCTATGAGCTGAAGTCATGGCGGGTTATGACGAGATCGTAAAAGGTTACGATGGAAGATTTGCTAAGTCAAATACTGAAGATTGATGTGAACAAGTTCAAATCAACCTGGGGCCTAATGTTGGGGATATAACTACTAGGTATGACCCGCCTAGGAGGTGCCGGGTCATACCACTGGCGACTTAAAGATAAGATGGTGGGTCATGAAGCAAGCCTGTTTAAGGCCCAAGAGCCAGAGGCGACTTGAGGCCCAAGAGGATGAACCGCCATATGTTTAACTTGTACTGTAAGGCAAAGCTTAGTTAGTCACCGAGCCGGACACGTTTTGTATGAGCCGGCCGGGACTCTGTAAGCCGTTGGGCATCAACATGTGTATATAAAGGGGTGACTCGGCGGCGGATTAAGGGCAAGAAACAACAAGTCGAGAACTAGGTCAGGCTTATTCCCTCCCTGGTAATCAAAACCCAAGCAATACAACCTAAAGCAGGAGTAGGCTTTTTACCTCATTGAGAGGTGCCGTGTTGGTGTCAAAACCGGCGGATCTTGGGTAGGGGGTCCCGAACTGTGCATCTAAGGTCGATGGTAACAGGAGACAGGGAACACGATGTTTACCCAGGTTCAGGCCCTCTCTATGGAGGTAATACCCTACTTCCCGCTTGATTGATCTTGATGAATATGAGTATTACAAGAGTTGATCTACCACGAGATCGTAATGGCTAAACCCTAGAAGTCTAGCCTGTATGACTATGGTAATGAGTCTTCGGTCCTATAGACCTAACCCTCCGGTTTATATAGACACCGAAGGGATCTAGGATTAACCGAGGTCGGTTACAGAGAAAGGAATCTTCATATTGGATCGCCAAGCTTATCTTCCATGCCAAGGAGAGTCCCATCCGTACACGTAGAGAGTCTTCGATCTTCGTATCTTCACAGCCCATCAGTCCGGCCCATGTCTAATAGGCCGGACGCTCGAGGAGCCCTTAGTTCAGGACTCCCTCAGTAGCCCCTGAACCAGGCTTCAATGATGAGGTGTCCGGCGCACAGATTGTCTTCGGCATTGCAAGGCGGGTTCCTCCTTCCCGAACTCCAAGATAGTCTTCGAACGAGAGATGTATTCGGATCTGCGACATGAATACCAAACACACAGCCGTAGAGAGTACAATATTCCACGAGTCCAATCCGCTGACAACTTTTCGTAATGTGACATCACGCTTGCCCGGTTCATTATTTCGAACCGTTTTCGTCTGTCGTTTCATGTTTTGAGACACGGTTTTCATTGGCACGTCTTGTCGAAGTAGAGATCGTGTCCCCTTATCACGGGATTCTCATCAATACGGGCGTGGGTAGTTCAACCGTGCCGTTCGCACAACCCTTGGGAATAGGTGAGTTTTAAGGTGAGTGGGGAGGCTTTTGATATTTATTGCCTTTATAAGGGGATAAGGATTCATCCCTGTTCACCCACGCCTTCTCCTTCCTCTGCCCATCCATTCTCGAGCTCCAACGCCCAAGCTCTAGCTTCCTCCACCCAAAAAAGAAGCACTCCAACCATGTCCGGATCCGGAGCTGGAGGCAAGTGGATGGCCTCCTCCGTCAAGAAGAAGGACATCAAGGAGCTCCGGGAGGCCGGATACCTGGCCAAGGAAATCACTCATCGACTCCCAGCCGCGGGACAGATCGTCCCCACCCCAAAGCCCCATGAGAGGGTCGTGTTTCTCACACATTTCGTCCGCGGGCTGGGATTCCCTCTCCACCCGTTTGTCCGTGGACTGATTTTTACTACGGGCTGGACTTCCATGATCTAGCCCCCAATTCCATCCTCAACATCTCAGCATTCATTGTCGTGTGCGAGGCTTTTCTCCGCATTCCCCCTCACTTCGGCCTATGGCTGAAGACCTTTAATGTGAAGCCAAAGGTGGTGAGCGGCCAACAAGTAGAGTGTGGAGGCGCCATGGTGGGCAATGTCACCTGGCTCGAAGGCTCCTTTGTGGAGACGGTAAAGGGGTGGCAGTCGGGGTGGTTCTATATCACCGAGCCGCGCAACACCAACTGGGCGGCGGCCCCCGAATTCCGATCCGGAGCTCCAATGCGGCTCACCTCCTGGCAAGAGAAGGGCCCGACCTGGGGTTCTTCTGACGAGCTGACTGGACTCCAGACGTGTGTCCAGAACATGATAACCAAGAAAATCAAGCTCGTCAAGATGATCCAAGTTATGCTCATTCGCCGCATCCTCGCGTGCCAACGCCGGCCTTGCTATTTGTGGGAGTTCGATCCGGCCAAGCACTAGACGCTACTAGAGCTCTTCGGCACGATGCACGAAGACATCTGGAAAGTGCTTTTCAAGGCCAGCGAGACACCACCGCCCACGACTGAGGATCGCGGGCTCAGCTTAAAACGCCAGGCTAATTCGGTAAGTTCTTTCATGTTTTCGAGGTATACCTTTTACGGGTATATCTTGGGGAAAGAATCTAAGCCTTCCTATAATTTTTTTTCAGGCCTGGACAGAGACAGCGGGGCGGATTAACTGTCCGGCTCCGCTACCCAAAGACCAAGAATTTCCACTTCTGACGAAGATGCTGTTTCCGGCGCCTTATGAGGTGCCGGAGAAGAAGGCCAAGAAAAAGGCCAAGGGGGCCAAGAGCGGCCCCCGCCGAAGAGGTCCTTCGGACGTGACGTCCGAAGACGACGAGTCTCACTCCACCGCCGAAGATGACGATGAGGAGGAGGAGGACAAGTCCCTCGCTGATGAAGGGAGGAACAAGAGGGCGGCCTCCACAGATCTGGAGGCGGAGGCGCCCAAGACGGGGAAAGGCTCCCTCGCGGATAACTCCGCGTGGGATGTCGACAGCAGTCCGGAGCGAACCCCCCGGACCAAGCCCCTAGCCGCATCATAAGTACAAAAGACCTTGTGCACGTCCGAGTGTCCAGCCTCTCTGTTTTGCAATATTAATATGTTTAGGTTATACCATTGTAGTCCGGCCCGCGACAGCTCCCCGCGATCCTCATCGGGAGGTTCGTTGGATTCGAAGGAGATGGCTAGCATGTCGCCACCGCCTGCTCACTCTCCCCTGGCCAAGGGCAACGACGAGGTGGTGTCCCAAAGGACCTTCCCAAGTCAGGGGGAGGTTCTGGAGGCCGTCAGGGTGGCGCCAAAGGAAGACTCCTTGGCCGCCGGACACATGGGGGAAAAAGCCCCCATGGAGACTGGTGATGGGGACCGAGTCCAGTTCGGCCCCCAGCCGGATACCATTCCGGAGATTTATACAGCTCCGGAGTCCAGCAAGCACTTTTCCCCAAAAGGAGGAGGTGTGCCTGCCCCACCGGTGACCTCTGCCCAACCAGAGGCACCGAACAATCTGCTGGAAGCGTTACGAGGTGCTTCCATTGTGGATGAACACCGTATCCTTATGGGTACGGTGATTAAGAAAGTTCAGTCCGCCAAGAGTGGACTGACCAAAGCCTGCACTAGCATTCTAACAGGCTTTGAGCTAAGGAATGTAATTGTAAAAATAATATCACAGTATAGACAGTAGCCCCTGATGCTCTGTCCGGTGTTCGGAAAGAAAAAGCCGAACAACGGATCAAAATAATTTTCGTAGGAGTCTAACATAAGATGTCTATGTGAATAAGCAGGTGTCGCTGCTGGCTGCTGCCGCACAAACTCCAGAGGTCACTAAGCTGAAGCAGGACCTGGAGCGGGCCAAGGAAGAGCTCGGCCTCGTGAAGAAGCAGCTGGAGGACAGCCAAGGTATGCGATATCCAGTGTGAATATTTAGGAAAAATGCATGGTTCATGCTGATGAAAGTGTCATGAACTGTATTAGGGGCCACAGCTGAGGTGGCAGCCCTTAAGAAGGCGTTAGCCGAGGCCGAGGACAAAGCATCCAAGGAACACGCCGCGCGCGAGAAGCAGGAGGCCCGGGTCAGCGAGGTCCAGCAAGAGCTCCAGGACGTCGTCGAGAAGTACGAGTCCCTGGAGCGTGATTCTAAGACTCAAGAGTCCAAACTTGCCAAGGCCCACCAGAGCGCGCAAGATGCCCGAGCCGAAGCTCAGAGTGCCCTCCAAGAAATCCAGGCAGCCAAGAGGATCGCGGCGGGTAAGGCTTTCATTATGCAAAGCAAGTCTGTGAGAGAAACATGCTTTTTACTTACCCAAATTTGGAGCTCTCCAGGGGCGTTTATAAATCTGCCGCGTAGCATATCAGATGCTGCAGAGTTCTATCGAGCCGAAGAAGGGAGCTCTACGGAGAAGCTGTTCTGGTCTCAGTACTTTGGACCGGAACATCCGGTGCCCTTTAGCGACCAGCTGAAATAACTGGTCGAGCTGCACAAGGCGGCTGAACTAGCCATGAAGGACCTAATAGTCCGGCTTTGGCCTACCGAGCCCATGCCCAGCAGCTACTTCGGACTCGTGAAGCGGCTTGTGGGTGCCTGCCCACGGCTTGAAGACATAAAGCAATCGGTCTGCATTGAAGGTGCGCGGATGGCCTTTGCCTGCGCCAAGATGCACTGGGCGAAGATGGATGCCAAGAAGCTGATGACCGAGGGGCCGCCTGAGGGCAAGGAGCACCGCCGACCCAAGCTATATTTTGATAGTGTCCTGGAGGGATCCCGCCTTGTGGCGGAGCAATGTACGAAGGATGTTATATTCCCATGAGGACATTTGTATTATCCTGTCCTGTAATATGAAACAAGGTCATTTGTGTAATATAATGTTTGTTTTAAATATTTACTTCCTATGCGGCTGTTTACGTAATCTGAGAGTTGGCCAGTCGTCGGCTTCTGCCCCCTCGTAGATAGTACGGGGGTGTTCGGGATAAATCTAAACACTCTTCACTCCACATTCTGGTCCTTAAAGGAGGTGTTTAGCGCAACGAACAAGGCAATCAGACTATAC
Organism: Triticum aestivum; assembly: GCF_018294505.1. Lineage (NCBI taxonomy): Eukaryota > Viridiplantae > Streptophyta > Magnoliopsida > Poales > Poaceae > Triticum > Triticum aestivum. Next base: position 70,287,768 of record NC_057799.1, on the reverse strand, counting down.
GGCTTTATCACCCTCACTTAGCCATAGGAGTTTGACAATGAGAATTTTGGCGAAGCCCCTGATATTCGGAAGGCCGAACTAGGGGCGCGATACATGCCATAATAAAAAAACTGATTCCTCGCATGAAGCGGAAAAAATCTCTCAGGATTTGAAACCTCTCGAACAGCTGACCAGCTCTCGCCACATCATGACAGTCAGTTTTCGGCTTTCTCTACTGAGGTGCTCGTCCGGAATAACCGGGGCACAATCGCAGTAGTTCTCCCTTTACTACCCTAGCCGATATAGCGGGATGTAAGGTAGTAAGCATAGGAGCCGGGCAACCCAACTATTGACCAAAGACATGATTCGGAGCCAATGCATATAATGCTATAAGTTCGGGGTGCCGAACTGTACTGTAAAAGTGTTCGGAATTTTGCTGCCGTAATGCGGGGCGTGATGAAGCCCCTGGCGTAGTAAGACGTACCAGAGTGTACGTGTGCGATGAGTAGTAAACACAAAGGTAAGGAGACAAGGAAAATTAAATAATAAGCTCACGCTACCATTTATTTACCATTGTGATGTGATTAATACGTCGAGGCGTACTTGTACAAGTAATGCGATAAGCAAGTGAAGCTATTTTAGCATGCCATGACCAAGAGCGAGCTGCGTGCGGGTATGTAAAACAGGTATAGCAATCGTTAGCAGAGACCACCTGGGGATAACCTCGTCGCCAAAGCTTTGTGCCTCCTTGGTGTGCCCGACAAACGGGTTGTCACAGGAAACCTTGAAAAGAGAAAAAACTCAAAAGGAAAAGTGAAAAAATGCGGATCCAGGGTCGGTCGAGCCGAACTGTGGATCGCAAGGTAGCTGTACCTTCGTCGATGCCCATGGAATTTTGAGAGCGTAATTATGTACGTGTGGTGCACATGCCACTCCTTGATGGGGGCTAGGACGGAGGCCGAATTGCTAATCGAGCTCTCGAGGAGCCGCACCGTCCCGCTGCAGCGTAGTTCGGACCTTCTTAATGGTGTCCAGGGGCTCGGCAGCCGGATTACGGTTCTGCTTGAGAAGGCCACTTTACACTTCTGCTGCTAGGGCGGCGGTGTGCTCTTCTGCAGGGAGGGAGCGTTTCGTGTTTCCATTGACTGTTATGATGCCATGTGGACCGGGAATCTTGAGCTTGAGATAAGCGTAGTGAGGTACCGCATTGAATCGAGCAAATGCGGTTCTTCCAAGCAGTGCGTGATATCCGCTGCGGAAGGGGACGATATTGAAGATTAACTCCTCGCTTCGAAAGTTGTCCGGAGGTCCGAAGACAACCTCTAATATAATTGAGCCCGTACAGCGAGCCTCTACACCTGGAATGACTCCTTTAAAGTAGTCCTTGTGGGCTTGATCCGTGATGGGTTGATGCCCATTTTGCGCACTGTATCCTGATAGAGCAGATTGAGGCTGCTGCCACCGTCCATGAGGACTCGCGTTAGGTGGAATCTATCAATGATTGGGTCGAGGACTAGTGCGGCTGATCCACCATGTCGGATACTGGTCGGATGATCCCTACGATCAAAAGTGATCGGGCATGATGACCATGGATTCAAATCTGGGGCGACTGGCTCTATCGCATAGACGTCCCTGAGTGCGCGCTTGCGCTCCCTCTTGGGGATGTCTGTAGCATATATCAAGTTCACTGTTTTGATCTGGGGGGAACTTCTTCTGTCCCCCCCTATGTTCGGCTGCCGGGGCTCTTCGTCATCGTCCTCGCTCTGCGATCCCTTTTCCTTATTCTCAGCATTTGTTTTGCCAGCTTGTTTAAAAACCCGGCAATCTCTGTTGGTATGATTGGCTGGTTTGTTTGGGGTGCCATGGATTTGGCACGGACGGTCGAGTATGCGGTCCAAGCTGGATGATCCTTGATTGTTTCTTTTATACGGCTTCTTCCACTGACCGGTTTTGGAGCCGCTGAATTCGGCATTGACGGTGGTGTCATTGGTGTTGTCGCCGTTGTTTCGGCGTTTGTGTCTACTGCTTCGGAGCTTGCTGTTGCTGTTTTTGGCCCCGGCGGGGCCTGCGTTGCTGGCCTTTTTTTACTACGAGCCAGCCAGCTATCCCCACCCGCACAAAAGCGGGTCATTAGTGCCGTGAGGGCTGCCATAGACTTCGGCTTTTCCTGGCCCAGGTGACGGGCGAGCCATTCATCACGGATGCTAGTTTTAAAGGCCGCTAGGGCTTCGGCATCCGGACAGTCGACTATCTGGTTCTTTTTGGTTAGAAACCTAGTCCAGAATTTCCTGGCTGACTCTCCAGGCTGTTGCACAATGTGGCTTAAGTCATCGGCGTCTGGTGGCCGGACATATGTACCTTGGAAATTGTCAAGGAAGGCTTCCTCCAAGTCCTCCCAGCTGCCGATAGAATTTTCAGGCAGGCTCTTCAGCCAGTGCCGAGCTGGCCCTTTAAGATTTAGTGGGAGGTATCTGATAGCGTGGAGGTCATCTCCGCGGGCCATGTGGATATGGAGGATGAAATCCTCGATCCATACCGTGGGGTCTATTGTCCCACCGTATGATTCGATGTTTACGGGTTTAAACCCTTCTGGGAATTTGTGATCCATTACTTCGTCGGTGAAGCAACGAGGGTGTGCGGCGCCTCTATATTGGGCCACTTCGTGGCGTAGCTCCGATGGAGTCCGTCTGCGGAGTTCGGCTCGGGCATGACTAGGTTTGTCACGTCCGAATAGGTAGCCGCCATCGCGGGTCGAAAGGCATCCTCGCGATCCGTAGATTGATCTGGTGTGTCCTGTTCTACCGTCTAAGTCCTGCCGAAGGTCGTATGTATAGTCCCGAGCTATTTTGTCTCTGTTTTTATGAGGCGGAGGGGCAGGCTGCCGCTCGGCCTGACTTGCCGCTTTATCCTGACCGCGGGGTGGTCGGTCCGCATTGCGCGAGGGAGATATGGGCTCCGGCGCCTCCTCATCAAACTGAGGTAGCAGTCTGCGCTTCGGGTAGCTCTTGGCTGGGCGCTCGAGGCCGTATTCTTCGGCTGCCAGGACATCAGTCTATCTGTCGACGAGCAGGTCTTGTTCAGCTTGAAGCTGCTGCTGTTTCTTTTTCAGGCTCCTTGCAGTGGCTATGAGCTAAAGCTTAAAGCGCTCCTGCTCCAGAGGCTCTTCAGGCACGATGAAGTCTTCGTTGCCAAGGCTCGTCTCCTCCTCGGAGGGCGGACGGTAACTATCGTCCTCCGAGTCATCTTCTATGGCCTGTTCATCAGGGCTGACATGCCCTGATTCCCGATTGTCTCGTTCGACAGTTTGCTCATCGGGTTCTTCTGTGTCTTCGGCACCATCTGGAGTGTTGTTGACTCCTGTGCCGGTGTTGCTATCCCTGCTACGGCGGGATTTAGAGTGGCACCGTTGACGCCGGCGCTTTGGTTGTGTCTTAGAGGGGTCATCCTCCTTTGCTGGGTTTTCCTTGTCATCACCACTATTATCTTTTTGTGTATCCACCATGTATACGTCGTATGAGGAGGTGGCCGTCCATCGTCCGGTGAACGGCATGGCTTGGGCCTCCTCTTCTCCGGCATCGTCGTCCATACCGTCGATGTCTTCGGAGTCATAATCGAGTGTGTCGGTTAAGTCATTGACGGTGCCTATCAAGTGGGTGGTGGGTGGGAAACGAAATTCCCCATCATCGGCCTCCAGTTCGAGCCGGAGATAATTCGACCGTGAGTCCTCCGCTAAGGACAGGTTCTTGAAAGAGTTTAGCACATCGCCCAAAGGTGAGTGCTTAAAGATGTCTGCGGCGCTGAATTCGAAGATCGATAAACGATCAAGTTCTGCGTTCGCGGGCGTGCGCAGTTTGGAACTTATAGCCGGAAACGAGTCCGGAATTCCGTTGACGCAGATATTCCCAAGTGTCGAGTCTGTGTGCGGCTGCGACGCCGCGAAATCTGTGGCCTCGGATGGTGCGATCGACTTCGGATCTAAGGCCGAAGCAGTTACAGGAACCATCTCCTGGGTGTGGTCCGATGACAGATTTAAGTCATGTTCATCGGGGAGAGCGATCGCCGCGGTCTCGAATCTGGTGAAGATCAAGTCTCCACGGATGTCCGCAACGTAATTCAAGCTTCCGAATCTGACCTCATGGCCAGGGGCGTAGCTATCGATCTGCTCCAGATGGCCTAACGAGTTGGCCCGCAGTACGAAGCCGCCGAGCACGAAGATCTGTCCGGGGAGGAAGGTTTCCTCTTGGACAGCGTCGCTATGGATGATTGAAGGAATCATCAAACCTATTGAGGACGGCACAGTGGAACTCTCAATGAAAGCACCAATGTTGGTGTCAAAACCGGCGGATGTCGGGTAGGGGGTCCCGAACTATGCGTCTAACGTCGATGGTAACAAGAGACAGGGAACACGATGTTTACCCAGGTTCGGGCCCTCTCTATGGAGGTAATACCCTACTTCCTGCTTGATTGATCTTGATGAATATGAGTATTACAAGAGTTGATCTACCACGAGATCGTAATGGCTAAACCCTAGAAGTCTAGCCTGTATGACTATGGTAATGAGTCTTCGGTCCTATAGACCTAACCCTCCGGTTTATATAGACACCGGAGGGATCTAGGGTTAACCAAGGTCGGTTATAGAGAAAGGAATCTTCATATTGAATCGCCAAGCTTGTCTTCCACGCCAAGGAGAGTCCCATCCGGACACGTAGAGAGTCTTCGGTCTTCGTATCTTCACAGCCCATCAATCTGGCCCATGTCTAACAGGCCGGACGCCCGAGGACCCCTTAGTCCAGGACTCCCTCAGGCCGAACCTGGGTAAACTCTCTGTGTCCTTTGTCCCATTTAACCCCTTCAAGCTAACCTAGTTGTGATGGCTCCATGCCTAAGTCCTTTTGCTAGGGCATCTGCCGTGTTAAGTCCACGACACATAGGATAATTTTTTTGGTGAAACTCCAATTTCAATCGATTCCAATTCCAAGCTCCAATATCAACACATAGCCTATAGCATGCCAATGCTTTTGCCTTCAAAGATAAAGGTAAAACCTTCTTCTTAACTTCATCTTCGGGTAAACCTGCAAGCTTAGATAGTCCACAAATTTGTCCACATATATCAAGTGCATATCAGGATGTTCGGTTCCGTCTCCTGCATAATTAGCTAGCAGTTGTTCTATCATACCCGAAGGAATTTCATATTCAATATTTTCAGTAGATTCAGTGGGTTGAGGGGTAGCTAATTGTGATTTCGGTCGAGGTGAAGATACCTCAAACAAACCCCTCAAAGGATTGTTCTCCATAGTAACAAGTGACAATAAATTGCAGCACACTATATAAATGTTTCCTTACCAAATTCCACTTACCAAAGGCGCTTCACTCCCCGGCAACAGCGCCAGAAAATAGCCTTGATGACCCACACGTATAGGGGATCAATTGTAGCTCTTTTCGATAAGTAAGTGTGTCGAACCAACAAGGAGCAGAAGGAAATGACAAGTGGTTTTCAGCAAGGTAATGTCTGCAAGTGCTGAAATTGTAAGTAATAGAGTAGTTTGATAGCAAGATAATTTGTAACGAGCAAGTAATGATAGTAGTATCAAAAGTGCAGCAAGGTAGACCAATCCTTTTGAGGCAAAGGATAGGCCAAAACGGTCTCTTATAGTAAGCAAAGCGTTCTTGAGGGTACACGGGAATTTCATCTAGTCACTTTCACCATGTTGATTCGATTTGTGTTCGCTACTTTGATAATTTGATATTTGGGTGGACTGGTGCTTAGGTGTAGCTCTTACTTGAACAAACCTCCTACTTATGATTAACCCCCTCGCAAGCATCCACAACTATGAGAAAATTATTAAGAATAAATTCTAACCATAGCATTAAACTTTTGGATCCAATCGGTCCCTTACGGAATAGCGCATAAACTATGGTTTAAGCTTCTGTCACTCTCGCAACCAATTATCTAATAACTACTCCACAATGCATTCCCTTAGGCGCAAATATGGTGAAGTGTCATGTAGTCGATGTTCACATGACACCACTAAGGGAATCACAGCATACATACTATCAAAATATCGAACACATACCAAGTTCACATGATTACTTGCAACATGATTTCTCCCGTGATCTCAAGAACAAAAGTAACTACTCACAAATTATAATCATGCTCAAGATCAGAGGGGTATTAAATAGCATACTGGATCTGAACATATTATCTTCCACCAAATAAACCATATAGTAATCAACTACAAGATGTAATCAACACTACTGGTCACCCACAAGCACCAATCTATAGTTCCGGTACAAAGATTGAACACAAGAGATGAACTAGGGTTTGAGAGGAGATGGTGTTGTTGAAGATGTTGATGGAGATTGCCCTCCACAACATGGGAGAGTTGTTGGTGATGATGATGATGATGATTTCCCCCTCCGGGAGGGAAGTTCCCCCGACGGAATCACTCCGCCGGAGGGCAAAAGTGCTCCTGCCCAAGTTCCGCCTCGAGACGACGGCGCTCTGTCCCGAAAGTCCTCTCCTTATTTTTTCTAGGTCATAATGCCTTATATACCAGAAGATGGGCACCGGAGGTGGGCCTGGGTGAGCACAACCCACCAGGGCGCGCCTGGGCTCCCTGGCGCGCCCAGGTGGGTTGTGCCCACCTGGTGGGCCCCCTCTGGTACTTATTGGCTCCAATATTCTTCAAATATTCTGTAAAAAATCTCCGTAAAGTTTCAGCTTGTTTGGAGTTGTGCAGAATAGGTGGCCTGGTGTAGCTTTTCCAGGTCCAGATTTCTAGCTGCCGAAATTCTCCCTCTTTGTGTGTACCTTGCATATTATGAGAGAAAAGGCATTAGAATTACTCCAAAAAGCATTATTATGCATAAAAACATCATAAATAACAGTAGGAAAACATGATGCAAAATGGACGTATCATACGGTAATCCTGTTCTGGAAGTCATGTTACTAGACCATGGCGAACCTACGAACTATGAAGAAGCTATGATGAGCCCAGATTCCGATAAATGGCTTGAGGCCATGAAATCTGAAATAGGATCCATGTATGAGAACAAAGTGTGGACTTTGGTGGACTTGCCCGATGATCGGCGAGGCATAGAGAATAAATGGATCTTCAAGAAGAAGACTGACGCTGATGGTAATGTTACTGTCTATAAAGCTCGACCTGTCGCAAAAGGTTTTCGACAAGTTCAAGGAGTTGACTACGATGAGACTTTCTCACCCGTAGTAATGCTTAAGTCTGTCCGAATCATGTTAGCAATTGCCACATTTTATGATTATGAAATCTGGCAAATGGATGTCAAAACTGCATTCCTTAATGGATTTCTTAAAGAAGCCTTGTATATGATGCAACCAGAAGGTTTTGTTGATCCTAAAGGTGCTAACAAAGTGTGCAAGCTCCAGCGATCCATCTATGGACTGGTGCAAGCATCTCAGAGTTGGAATATACGCTTTGATGAGGTGATCAAAGCATATAGGTTTTATATAGACTTTAGGAGAAGCCTGTATTTACAAGAAAGGGAGTGGGAGCTCTGTAGCATTTCTAATATCATTTGTGGATGACATATTGTTGATTGGAAATGATGTAGAATTTCTGGATAGCATAAAAGGATACTTGAACAAGAGTTTTTCAGTGAAAGAGCTTGGTGAAGTTGCTTATATATTGGGCATCAAGATCTATAGAGATAGATCAAGCTGCTTAATAGGACTGTCACAAAGCACATACCTTGAAAAAGTTTTGAAGAAGTTCAAAATGGATCAGTCAAAGAAAGGGTTATTGCCTGTGTTGCAAGGTGTGAAATTGAGTCAGACTCAATGCCCGACCACTGAAGAAGATACAGAGAAAATGAAAGTCATTCCCTATGCCTCATCCATAGGTTCTATCATGTATGCTATGCTGTGTACCAGATCCAATGGGTGCCTTGCCATAAGCCTGGCAAGGAGGTACCAAAGTAATCCAGGAGTGGATCACTGGACAACGGTCAAGAACATCCTGAAGTACCTGAAAAGGACCATGGATATGTTTCACGTTTACGGAGGTGACAAAGAGCTCGTCGTAAATGGTTACGTCGATGCTAGTTTTGACACTGATCCGGATGACTCTAAGTCACAAACCGGATACGTATTTATTTTGAATGGTGGAGCTGTCAGTTGGTGTACTTCCAAGCAGAGCGTCGTGGCGGGATCTACGTGTGAAGCGGAGTACATAGCTGCTTCGGAAGCAGGAAATGAAGGAGTCTGTATGAAGGAGTTCATATCCGATCTAGGTGTAATACCTAGTGCATCGGGTCCAATGAAAATCTTTTGTGACAATACTGGAGCAATTGCCTTTGCGAAGGAATCCAGATTTCACAAAAGAACCAAACACAGCAAGAGACGCTTCAACTCCATCCGTGATCAAGTCAAGCAGGGAGACATAGAGATTTTCCAAATACATACGGATCTGAATGCGGCAGACCCGTTGACTAAGCCTCTTCCACGAGCAAAACATGATCAGCACCAAGACTCCATGGGTGTTAGAATCATTACAATGTAATCTAGATTATTGACTCTAGTGCAAGTGGGAGACTGAAGGAAATATGCCCTAGAGTCAATAATAAAGTTGTTATTTTATATTTCCTTATTCATGACAAATGTTTATTACTCATGCTAGAATTGTATTGATCGGACACCTAAATACATGTGTCAATACATAGACAAACATTGTGTCCCTAGTGAGCCCCTACTTGACTAGCTCGTTGATCAAAGATGGTTAAGGTTTCCTAACCATGGACATGAGTTGTCATTTAATAACGGGATCACTTCATTAGGAGAAAGATGTGATGGACAAGACCATCCGTTAGCTTAGCATATTGATCTTTCTGTTCTATTGCTATTGCTTTCTTCATGTCAAATACGTATTCCTTCGACTATGAGATTATGCAACTCCCGGATACGGGAGGAATGCCTTGTGTGCTATCAAACGTCACAACATAACTGGGGGATTATAAAGATGCTCTACAGGTATCTACGAAGGTGTTTGTTGAGTTGGCATAGATCGAGATTAGGATTTGTCACTCCGAGTATCGAAGAGGTATCTCTGGGCCCTCTTGGTAATACACATCATAAGAAGCCTTGCAAGCAAAGTGACTAATGAGTTAGTTGAAGGATGATGTATTACGAAACGAGTAAAGAGACTTGCCGGTAACGAGATTGAACACTACAAAAAAAAGACACATCCGTGACATTTTGGGCCCAACGAATTTTTTTTGTCATACTTATGACACTTCTATGACGATAATTGTGACAAAACCCGGTATCATCATAGATGTGGTGGGGTCCTACTTCTATGACAAAAAATCATGACAGAAAATGGGCTTTTCGTCCTGGGCGGGTCGGAGACACAGCTGCATGACATTCTTTGGGCCGTCCATGACGAAAAAACCGTGGTAGAAGCGAGGGCGAGGAAAATATTGGGGTGTTCCCGGTTACGGTGGGTGGTCGGGGCCGAGCGATGCGCGTTTCTCTCGTACACGCACGCGCGTGGGTGCGAGGCGTTGGGCTCTAACTGAACCCGAGCAAGGCGTTGGGCTCTAACTGAACCCGAGCGATTGCACTGCAGGCTACGCGTTACTGAACCCGAGCGATCGATCGATGGCTGTTAACTGAACCCGATCGAGCGATTCCTTCGCTACTGCTGCTAACTGAAGCCGATCGATGCTGCCTCTGGATGAACAGTGAGCGTTGTTGGGGGGTTTGGATGAACAGTTCCCGGTGGGGGTGGATGAACAGGACCCCGTGTTGTTGCCTCTGGATGAACAGTTAGCGTTGCTGGGGGGGTTTGGATGAACAGTTCCCGGTGGGGGTGGATGAACAGGACCCCGTGGTGTTGCCTCTGGATGAATAGGACCCCGATCGATCGAGCCAGTTGGGGCTGGATGAATAGGACCCCGTGGAGGGCAGGATGAACCGGACCACCCCGTGGAGGGTAGGATGAACAGTAGATGGTGGAGGGCTGGATGAACAGTAGCCCATGGAGGGTGGTTGAATAGGAGCCCGTGGAGAGGGCTGGTTGAATAGTAGCCGGTGGAGTTGCGCGCGGTGGAGGCTGGATGAACAGGAGCCCGTGGATGAACAGTCGCAAGTGGAGGCTGGAGGAGGTCAACGGTGGATGAACAGTAGCCCGTGGAGGCTGGAGGGGGTCGACAGTGGAGATGAACAGTATCCCGTGGAGTCCCGTTTTGCGGTACGCCACACCCCTCCCGATGAACAGGACCCTCGTTTTGACCGTAGCGCTCCAACACAAGTCCGTTTCCTCCATTTTGCAGTACGCCACACCCCTCCCGATCAACAGGACCCTCGTTTCGACCGTAGGAGGTCCGTTTCCTCTATTTTACGGTACGCCAGACCCCTCCCGATGAACAGGATCCCGTTTCAAACATGGTCGGTCGAACACAAGGCCGTTTCCTCCGTTCTGCGGTACGCCAGGCCTCATTTCCATCGGCTGTTCCGTCCAAGCCCTCCCGATGAACACGACGACACATTCCGTTCCGACCCAGCCGGTTGGCTCCCCATGAACACGACGACGACGCTGTTTCTCCGTTCCGACCCAGCCATGTACATGAGCCCTGGCCGTACGTACGCGCGAGTAGGCGTTCGAGACTCCGCCCGTATGTACGTACGTCGCCGTATTTACTTTCTTGCACCCTGGCCGTTGTCCGTACGTGTACATGCTACGTGCGCGCCTCTGCTACGACACGTCCGCGCCTCTACATCGACCAGTATGTACGTACACGTTCGCGACCAGAATGACAACGCTACGTACGCTTCGACCAGGCAGGTCCCGACTGTCAGGCACTTCATTGCATGCGAAGATGTAGCTGGTGGGTCCCAGCAGTCAGGGGGCGAATCATTTTTTTTGCCCGGACGCACTTCCTTGCATGCAAAGATGTAGCTGGTGGGTCCCAGCAGTCAGGGGGAAACTTTTTTTTCGCGAAATACGGTGGCCCGTCCGGTGGGTCCCCGCTGTCAGGTGGAGGAATAATTATTTTGCGCGTAATAAGGAGGCACTTCTATGCTGCAGCCGTGGACCCAGCCATCAGCCTCTCCATGTACAGTACTCTTCCGATGGAAGTCGTTCCTTGACCACGTTGACCATGCCACGCCAAGAGCACCAGGGCGGTGGATGACGGCGAGGCCTAGGAAGGGGACGACACGGAGCTGGGGAAGAAGCGGCAGTGGAAGCCCGCGCGGAGAGGAGTACGAGGGTTCACTGGTTTGGCTGCGGTGTGAGGCTGTTGTCGCTGCAGGGCCTGGCCAGTGGTGGGAATAGTAGGGGGCGGTGAGGCCTCTGCGGCAGCACAGCCGGCCATGGGAGGCAGGAGCATGCGGCATGACCTGTGCTGCTTTGGGCGGCTGGAGCAAGAAGACCAGAGGTTGAAGAAGCACCACGGCCGTTGGATGGACATCGTACGGTCACTGGAGCTAGAATCGTTCATATTGACTAAGTTGACAAAGCACTCCGTCCCCGTCAACTTAGTAGGCCCACAAGTCAGCCACCCACCAAGGTGGGTCCCAACTAGCAGGGGTAGTATTCATTTTTTGTGGGTAATAAGGAGGCACTTCCGGTGGGTCCGAGCTGACAGCGGGGGGAACATTTTTTTCGCGAAATACGGTGGCCCGTTTGGTGGGTCCCAGCAGTCAGGGGGAAACGTTTTTTCGCCAAATATGGTGGCCCGTCCAGTGGGTCCCTGCTGTCAGGTGGAGGAATAATTATTTTCCACGTAATAAGGAGGCACTTCCTTGCGGCTGCCGTGGACCCAGCTGTCAGCCTCTCCATGTACAGTACTCTTCCGATGGAAGTCGTTCCTTGACCATGTTGCACCGAGGGCACTAGGGCGGTGGACGACGGCGAGGCCTAGGAAGGGGACGACGCGGAGCCGGGGAAGACGCGGCAGTGGATGCCCACTGTCGGTGTCAAAACTGGCGGATCTCGGGTAGGGGGTCCCGAACTGTGCGTCTAAGGCTAATGGTAATAGGAGACAGGGGACACAATGTTTACCAAGGTTCGGGCCCTCTCGATGGAGGTAATACCCTACTTCCTGCTTGATTGATCTTGATGATATGAGTATTACAAGAGTTGATCTACCACGAGATCGTAGAGGCTAAACCCTAGAAGCTAGCCTATGGTATGATTGTTGTTGGTCCTACGGACTAAACCCTCCGGTTTATATAGACACCGGAGGGGGCTAGGGTTACACATAGTCGGTTACAGAGAAGGAGATCTACATATCCAAATTGCCAAGCTTGCCTTCCACGCAAAGGAGAGACCCATCCGGACACGAGACGAAGTCTTCATTCTTGTATCTTCATAGTCCAACAGTCCGGCCAAAGTATATAGTCCGGCTGTCCGGATACCCCCTAATCCAGGACTCCCTCAGTAGCCCCCGAACCAGGATTCAATGACGATGAGTCCTGCGCGCAGATTGTCTTCGGCATTGCAAGGCGGGTTCTTCTCTGAATCCAGAGTACTTGTTGTAACGAATAGTGTCCGGCTTCCCATTAATGTTGCACTCCTCGGCTTCCGTACCTCAATAACGGCAATCTCCATGTGTCGAGCGAATGCGAGAAGTCGGGGCATCTTTACATTTTCCACCCTGACCATGTTCAGTAAATCGTCTATTAAAGAGACGGGGATCCTCAGATCCAAATCACACCATCTTCCCCAAGCGAGGAATCACCAGAGCGCACCCGAAAAACCATTCCATCATGGCCGGCCATCGCAGCTCCTCTTCTCGCTCCCGCAGCGTTAAGCTAGGCGATTGGATGAGGTGTACTGTATCCCACGGTCGATTGATAGAGTGGCAGACCCAGGGGTTTCTCCCGCCCGCATACATGGTCCCCGTCCGAGCCGGACTAGCCACCTACAATGGCGGGGAGAAAGTGGAGAGTTTTCCCAACCCATCCAAGGGGGAGCGGATATGCCTTGTCCCTTACTTGCTGAGGGGGCTCGGATTTCCGATCCATCCATTCCTCCGCGGGCTCCTGGAGTACTACGGCCTCCAGCTGCATAATTTTACCCCCACCTCCATACTGCATATCGTAGGTTATGTCGCCCTATGTGAGGTATTTCTAGGCTGCGAAGCTCATTTCGAGCTATGGAAGAGGCTATTCTGCCTCGTCCCTCGCAATCAGGAGGGATCAATATATCAAGTGGGCAGAGCAGAAATATGGCGCATCGCCGAAACCGGATACCTGTTCGGTACCCCGAAGAAGACGTCCGAAGACTGGCCTTCGGTTTGGTTTTATATAGAGGACGTCCTCCTTCCGGACCCTATTAGGATGGGCCTCCCTGAGTTTGCTAATGCCCCATTGAAGAAACGCCACAGCTGGCGCCCTTGGAGCCCCCAGGCGGAAGATAGCAGAGAAGTCCTTTATCTGACGGGCAGGATAAGAACGCTGGCCCAATCAGGACTGACAATAATCGAAGTTATGTCAATATGTATAATGCGGGGAGTGCAGCCACTTCAGTATTGGGGGAAACCCATGTGGCACTTCAATGGAGAAGACGATGCCACCCGCTGCGGTCGTAAAGGTCCGGACTCCGCCACCGCTCTGGCGAAAATACTGTCCGATCTGTACAAAGGAGAGGAAGAGGAGTTTGCCCGTATCAAACCAAGGGATGGATTTTCCATGTACAAACCCCCAAGCTGGGTGAGCTGCTATCTTTTACCCAACTCCATTCATTCCCGCATTCCTTATCACGAATATTTACCTTGCCTATTCATGTCAGGAACTACGAAGAGCTGTGAGGGAGATTCACAGCCCGGCTCCTCAACCAGAGGACCCTGAACGGGCCCTCGACCCCGGACTTGAAGAAGATCCGGAGATATTTGTAGAGCTCATCGACAAGACGTTTTACCAGGCAAGCCGTGACGGTGCCCTGGTGGCTATCATAGCCGATTATCCCGGCTTACTCCCTGCGTCGCATGTAAGTAAAACCGGAGTCCTAACTTCCAAGAAGGATCCCCTCTTTGCTCTTTTACCCACCGCACATGTATTGCGTTTCACAGGGAAGGCAATCGGGGCGCCGTGCCGAACCCGTGGTGACTTGCCAACAAGGGGCACCGAAACCGGGTAGGCTTAAAAGGAAGGCGGTCAGGACCGAGACGCTGTCGCAAAGGTATGATTCAAAACCTGCTCCGTGATCGTCGTTTCAAAATATAACAGTGTCCCTTGTCCCCTGGCAGAAAAAGTGCTCGCCGGACTGTAAACGGAGACCTTGCCAGCCGCGCCTCCACCAGCCGGACTCAAGAGCCGGACTCGAGGGCGGAGGCCAATGTGGGGACAACGCCGGACAGTCCTCCTACAGAGGATGCGGATAGAATATCCGCCACGAATTCCGAGGTGGAGAGCACCATGAATCACAGGCGTCGTCGGGCCATACTCTGCGACCCAAATTTTTCCGAAGAGGCATTTAATGCCTTCAACTCGGGAGAAGCGTACATCCGAGCTGCTCAAGGTGGATTTGCTAGAGCCACGGAGCAGTACCTAAAGGATATACAGGTAACAAATCTGACGATTATGTATATCAGTAGCCCTTGAGACTTAAAACAGTTGGCACAACTGATTTAAGGATCATTGTATGCCCAGGTTCTTACAGAGAAGAATACCCATTAGTCTCAAGAGCTGGAGGAGTGCAAAGCCCAGCTAGGGACCACAGTTGCCGAAATCGAGGAATCCATGAAGGCCTCTTCTGGTAATACTTGTCTTTGAGGAACAAGAACGGAACAACGCCTACCAGTTAGTATTCGGCATTATCGCAAATCTAACAATAGTTTCTGCAGGCAATCCCGGAGTGAATCCGGATAGAGTGCCCGGGGATGGGCAACATGCTCAACGACAGCTAGAGGCTAGCGAGCGCGTGCTTGCACGGGTTATTCAAGAGAAAAATAATCTACAGGATGCCCATACCCGGCTAGGCGTTGAACTACAAGATGTTCGGGCCCAGCTTGCTGACTCCGTTAAGGAGAACAAGAGGCTTCGACGCGGCATTTTTAGTAAGTGCTCAAATGAACCCCTATACAGTTCAGCGAAGAAGCGTGTTAACAGAGTTATGTCTGTAGGTATGCTGACAGGTCGCCCTGAAGAGGAGATGCCCGGATCCGCAGGCGATTTGCTAGAAGAGCTTTCACAACTGCACGAATGAGTTCGGCAAGTGATGCAGGGTATTGCCCAAGCCTTGTGGCCATCCGCCTCCCTGCCAGGAGGCATGGAAGAGCTTGTAGAGATGCTCAAGGGAGCGCGGTGGCGCTTCCGGTTATGGAAGTTATCGGCCTGCCGACAAGGTGCGAGGGAAGCCTGGGCTATGGTGAAGACTAGGTACACCAAGGTTGATCCGAATCACATGGCGTAGGTCGGACCTATAGGGTCAGATGGGAAGGAGATTCCCGTAAGTCTGGTATATGACCAGGTAGGATTAGCCGCAAAGTATTTCCAACAGGATTGTAGGCTAGACAGCCTGTGGGATGGTATAGAAGAAGAATTTAGCCAGTCTAAGTGACTGTGTACTTCAATGGACATATTTTGTCCCTAGCCGGATTGTAAATCATTTTTCATGGCGGACCTTTTCGCTTCAGCCTCCGGACCCGATAGTCCGAAGTGTATCCGAATACCCGCACGGTTATGTAAAACCGGGGTACGCGTGGAAACCAGGCGTAGGGGTCATAAGTGCTTGAACAGACAAGTACCCAACTAGTTATGTTATATTACATGGGTAGTAAGAAACATCTTCCAGGGAGAATAGTTCCGTTAAGGGTTCCTTTCCCTGGGTATGCATGCGTGAATAAGCATGTCCGAACTGCGAATGGAGACGCAGGACAAAAAGCATCTGGGGGCTTATGTTGCAATAGGTAAGAAAATATCTTTTGTTCACCGACCGAATATTCCCTTAAGAACGCTAGCTTTCGGCTTCACCCAGTCTGAGGTACACATCCGGCTGACCCGGCAGTAACAATCGCAGAGGTGCTCCCCTTATGCCCTAGCCGAATTAACGGGAACGTAGGGCATAAATACAAGAGCCAGGCAACCCATCTTGGCCAAAACTTAAGTCATATCGGTGCATATAATGACGAAGAAAAGGTACATATGGAAAAATCACACATATGTAGTGGGCATGAAGCCCGGAGGATAATTATACTAAGCTTCTATATATGAAGCCCCCAGGTATATTAAGCGCGCATAGCGCGGCAAGATTGTGCGGTCGAGGCACGCCTGCGGCCTGTAAGGCCATAAAAAAGAGAAAAAGGAATGAAAGAAAGAGTATATAACTTTAAAAAAGGCGGAGGTAAGGCGACGAACACGGAGTTCCGCACTAGGCGTAGAATCTTCGGAGTCTGGCCGCGTTCCATGGGTTCGGCTCGAGTTTATTATCTGATGCATCACGCAGACGGTACGCTCCTTCGGTGAGAACTTGATCAATGATGAAGGGACCTTCCCATTTGGGCTTGAGCTTGTCCTTTTTCTTTTCCGGTAGGCGTAGAACGAGTTCACCAACGTTATAAGTTTTGGCCCGTACTTCCCTGCTTTGATACCTTCGAGCCTGTTGCTGATAGAATGCGGAACGGGCTTTTGCGACGTCGCGCTCCTCCTCCAGGGCATCTAGACTGTCCTGCCGATCCAACTCGGCTTCTCTTTCTTCGTACATGCGCACACGAGGTGAGTCATGGATGATGTCGCAGGGCAATACCGCCTCTGCCCCATACACCATAAAGAATGGTGTGTATCCGGTAGTGCGGTTCGGCGTGGTCCGCAGCCCCCATAGTACGAAGTCGAGCTCCTCGACCCAGTGCGTATCTGATTCCTTCAAGGATCGCACTAGTCTGGGTTTGATGCCGCTCATAATAAGACCGTTTTCTCATTCGACTTGACTGTTTGTTTGTGGGTGATAGACGGAGGCATAATCAAGCTTGATGCCCATGTTGCCGCACCAAGTTTTCACCTCGTCGGCTGTGAAATTGGAGCCGTTATCGAGTATGATGCTGTGGGGGACACCGTAACGGTGTATGACCCCGGATATGAAGTCTATCACCGGTCCGGATTCGGCCGTTTTAACTGGCTTGGCTTCTATCCATTTGGTGTTTATCCACCATGACCAACAAGTATTTCTTCTTATGGCTTCCTCCTTTAAGGGGTCCGACCATATCAAGCCCCTAGACCGCGAAGGGCCAAGTTATGGGGATTGTTTGGAGAACGGTAGGTGGCATACGGCTTTGATTTGCAAAAAGCTGGCAACCGACGCAACGTTGGACGAGGTCCTGTGCGTCTGCTCGGGCTGTCGGCCAGTAGAAACCTGTACGGAAGGCTTTGCTTACAAGGGCTCGAGCTGCGGCATGATGGCCGCCGAGTCCAGCGTGAATTTCAGCCAAGAGCTACCGCCCTTCCTCTTCGGAGATGCATCTTTGGAGCACTTCGGACGCGCTTTTCTTATAAAGCTCTCCCTCATGAACCTTGTAGGCTTTCGAGCGCCGCACAATGCAGCGTGCCTCATTTTGGTCCTCCGGGAGTTCCTGCCTATTTAGGTAGGCTAAGAAGGGTTCTGTCCACGGGGCGATGACAACCATGATCACGTGGGTCGAGGGTGTTATTTCGGTGGCGGAGCCTCCGATTACGTCAAAGTGTTCGGGATCGGGGATTGTGTTCGGATCCGGACTGGTTGTGCCGGTCTCTCCTTCCCATACCAAGGATGGCTTAAATAGCCTTTCCAAAAAGATATTAGGTGGGACGGGGTCGCGCTTAGCACCAATGCGGGAGAGGATATCCGCCGCTTGATTGTTTTCACGAACCACATGGTGGAATTCGAGCCCCTCGAATCGAGCTGACATTTTAAGAACGGCATTGCGATAAGCTGCCATTTTTGGGTCCTTGGCGTCAAAGTCTCCATTTATTTGAGGTATTGCGAGGTTCGAGTCCCCGTGCACTTCTAGGCGTTGAATGCCCATGGAGACTGCCATCCGAAGACCATGCAACAGAGCCTCGTATTCGGCTGCGTTGTTGGAGTCTGTGTATAATATTTGTAGTAGGTACTTGACTGTATCTCCGGTGGGGGATGTCAGGAACACGCCTGCTCCCAGACCCGCCAGCATCTTAGAGCCGTCAAAGTGCATGGTCAAATTGGAGTACGTGCCGTACTCTTTAGGGAGTTCGGCTTCTGTCCATTCGGCGACGAAGTCAGCCAGTACTTGCGACTTAATGGCTTGCCGTGGTTTGTATGTGATGTCGAACGGGAGGAGCTCTATGGCCCACTTGGCAATCCGGCCCATGGCATCGCGTTTATTTATTATATCGTTGAGTGGTACTTCAGAAGCCATCGTGACCGAACACTCTTGAAAGTAGTGTCGTAATTTCCGAGATGCCATGAAGACCGCGTATGCTATCTTTTGATAATGTGGGTATCGTGATTTGCATGGTGTGAGGACGGTGGATACGTAGTATACCGGCTTTTGAAGCGGGAACTTATGTCCGTCCTCCACTCGTTCGACGACGAGCACAGCGCTAACAACTTGATGTGTTGCCGCTATATATAGCAGCATGGGTTCGCCAATGTTTGGCGCGGCCAGGATTGGGTTGCTGGCCAAGAGGGCCTTTATTTCTTCCAGTCCGGCCGTGGCCGCATCCGTCCACTCGAAGTGTTCGGTGCACCGAAGAAGGCGGTAGAGAGGTAATGCCTTTTCTCGGGAGATAAAGCGGCTTAAGGCAGCCACACATCCAGTTAATTTCTGCATTTGCTTGAGGCCTGTTGGGATAGCCAACTGTGTCAAGGCTCAAATTTTAGCCGGGTTTGCTTCAATTCCTCTATTGGAAACTATGAAACCCAGGAGTTTTCCGGCAGGAACACCAAAAATGCATTTTTCAGGATTGAGCTTGATGTCATATGTTCGGAGATTATCGAACATAAACCTCAGGTCGTCTATTAAAGACTCGACGTGTCTGGTTTTGATGACTACGTCGTCTACGTATGCCTCCACTATTTTGCCGATTTGTGTTTCCAGGCATGTTTGAATCATGCGTTGATAGGTTGCACCGGCATTTTTGAGCCTGAAAAGCATGGTGTTAAAACAGAAGGGGCCGTATGGAGTTATGAATGCCGTTGCGGCTTGATCAGACTCCGCCATCTTGATTTGATGGTATCCGGAGTATGCATCGAGGAAGCACAATGAGTCGTGTCCTGCGGTGGCATCGATTATTTGGTCGATGCGAGGGAGAGGGAAGGGATCCTTTGGGCAAGCCTTATTGAGGTCTTTGAAGTCGACGCATAGGCGCCAGGATTTGTCCTTCTTTGGTACCATCACCAGGTTTGCTAGCCAGTCCGGGTGTTTATCTCACTGATGAATCCGGCTTCAAGTAACTTAGCTAGCTCCTCTCCCATGGCTTGTCGTTTAGGTTTTGAAAAGCGCCGCAGTGTTTCTTGACCGGCTTGTACCCCTTTTGTATATTAAGGCTATGCTCGGCCAGCCTACGTGGGATCCCTGGCATATCTGAGGGGTGCCAGGCAAAGATGTCCCAATTCTCGCGTAAGAACGCCCGCAGTGCGGCGTCGATTGTGGGGTCTAGTTGTGCCCCAATGGTTGCTGTTTTTGTTGGGTCCGTTGGGTGGACTTGGAATTTGACAATTTCGTCCGCTGGCTTGAAAGAGGTGGATTTGGATCGCTTGTCGAGTATCACGTCGTCCCTGTCTATTGTGGAGCGCAGCGCCGTTAGTTCTTCGGCTGCGAGGGCTTCGGATAGTGCCTCAAGGGCTAGTGCGGCTATTTTGTTCTTGGTGCGGAGTGCTATATCCGGATCACTAGCTAGAGTGATGATTCCATTGGGCCCGGGCATCTTGAGCTTCATGTACCCATAATGGGGTATGGCTTGGAAGCTCGCGAATGCGTCCTGCCCTAGAAGGGCGTGGTATCCACTACTGAACGGGGCCACTTGGAATGTTATCTCTTCGGACCTGTAATTTTCTGGCGTGCCGAATACCATATCAAGGGTGATTTCCCCGCACATCGCGCCTCCCGACTAGGGATAATTCCTCGGAAGGTGGTGCTGCTTTGCTCAATGCGGCTTTTGTCTATTTCCATCTTGTTGAGAGTTTCCTCGTAAATGAGGTTTAATCCGCTGCCACCGTCCATGAGCACTTTAGTAAGCCGGAAGCCGTCCACAATCGGACTAAGGACCAAAGTGGTTGGAGCTCGGACTGTTTGGAATGGCGGTTCGTCACTGGCATTAAATGTTATAGCCGTGTTGTTCCAGGGATTTGTTGCTGCAATGCGGCAGACTTCGGCGAGATTGCAGAGTGCTCGCTTGCGCCTATTATTTGAGGCGAAAGTCTCGAAGACTGTCAATACTGTATTGTTGCTTTCTACGGGATGATGCTCTGCGGTATCGTTGATGAGGAGATCCTCGCCGCTCTTGGCCACCTGCCGAAGTATCCAACATGCTCTAAGGCTATGTGTTGGTATGGTATCCGGCGTAGTGTGAATTTTGCATGGCCCATTGAGCCATCCCTCCAATACGGTTCCACGCCCTGTAGTGGGCTTTGGTTTCTTTGTGATTAGATCGGGCGACTTGTGAGAGTGCGCCCTTTTAGTTCGGATGAGGGGTTTATTGAAGGCCGGTGGATCCCAGAATTTTGCTTGGGTTTTCCAGGCGTTTTCCATCGCACAATACTCCTGTACTATGGCCTCCAAGTCAGCGAAGTGTACTATGTCACGGCGACATATGGCGTTGAGGATTCCCTTGTCCGTGCAATTATTGCAAAATAACAAAATTGTGTCTTCCTCGCGACAGTCCTTGACCCTGTTCATTACAAGGAGGAATATGGCCCAAAAGTGATGCACTGTCTCTTGGGGCGCTTGTCTAATGTGGGAAAGATCGCTTGCATTTGGGTGGGTGGGTAGATTTAAGTCCAAACCCTGACCCGATCTAAGGCTCAAAAGAGCTTCCGAATTCGATAGTTCGGGATCTGCGACATGGCCCAATTTTTCTGGCCCGCTGTCCGATTCTGAGTTCGGAACTTGGGCCATGTCCTTCTGCAGATGGGTATCCGGCTCTGAGAGCTCAGGAATCTGGACCTAGTTCGTCCTCAAAATAGAGGAAGAATCAGTGCATTGTTCCTCCACCACCACTATCTGATGGGTGACCGGCGGAGGATTAATCTCTCTTTGGTCGGATTTAAGCCCGATCCGATCGTAGTCTGTGGTGACTCCCAGGGCGGCGTTGCGATCCAAGAGCTCGTTCAAAGACGAAAGCTCCATTGGATCCATCTACTCGGCGCATTCCGAGCTGACATGGAGGTTGTTTTCGATGACCCGAGAAGTCATCGTCGGCGCTGTTGCCGAACGGGTGGTCATGACGAAGCCGCCTAGTCAGAGGGTTTGGCCTAAACCAGAGCTCCCCCGGAGGTGATGTTGTTTTTGACAACAAGGCGAGCCATCAAGCCTTACCGTGACGACAAAGTGGAACTCTCAATGAAAGCACCAATGTCGGTGTCAAAACCGGTGGATCTCGGGTAGGGGGTCCCGAACTGTGCGTCTAAGGCTAATGGTAATAGGAGACAGGGGACACAATGTTTCCCCAGGTTCGGGCCCTCTCGATGGAGGTAATACCCTACTTCCTGCTTGATTGATCTTGATGATATGAGTATTACAAGAGTTGATCTACCACGAGATCGTAGAGGCTAAACCCTAGAAGCTAGCCTATGGTATGATTGTTGTTGGTCCTACGGACTAAACCCTCCGGTTTATATAGACACCGGAGGGGGCTAGGGTTACACATAGTCGGTTACAGAGAAGGAGATCTACATATCCGAATTGCCAGGCTTTCCTTCCACGCAAAAGAGAGTCCCATCCGGACACGGGACGAAGTCTTCATTCTTGTATCTTCATAGTCCAACAGTCCGGCCAAAGTATATAGTCCGGCTGTCCGGATACCCCCTAATCCAGGACACCCTCACCCACGCGTAGAGGAGTACGAGGGTTCACTGGTTCGCTGCGGTGTGAGGCTGCCGTCGCCGCAGAATAATAGGGGGTGTGGGTGAGTAGAGGGATGGCCTGGCCAGCGGTGGGAGTAGTAGGGGGCGGTGAGGCCTCCGCCGCATCGCAGCCGGCCACGGGAGGCAGGAGCACGAGGCACGACCGACGCTGCTTTGGGCGGCTGGAGCAAGAAGACCAGAGGTTGAAGAAGCACTACGGCCGTTGGATGGACATCGTACGGTCATTGGAGCTAGAATCGTGCATATTGACTAAGTTGAACAAAGCCCTCCGTCCCCGTCAACTTAGTAGGCCCACAAGTCAGCCTGCCACTATACTGGGTCCCAGCTAGCAGGAGGAGTATTCATTTTTTTGTGCGTAATAAGGAGGCACTTCCTTGTGTGCGCAGATATAGCTGGTGGGTACAAGCTGTCAGCGGCGGTAACGTTTTTTTCGCGAAATAGAGAGGCCCTTCGATGGGTCCCAGATGTCAGGTGGAGGAATCATTATTTTGCGCGTAATAAGGAGGCATTTCCTTGCGTGCGGCCGTGGACCCAGCTATCAGCCTCTCCACATACAGTCCACTTCAGATGCATGTCGGCCGTTGAATACGTTGACCAGGCCGCGCCGACAGCACCAGGGCGGTGGACGACGGCGAGGCCTAGGAAGGGAACGACACGGAGGCAGGGAAGACTCGGCAGTTGTTTCCCACGCGGAGGGGAGTACGACTGTATGAGGGTTTACTGGTTCGTCTGCCATCACCGGAGAATAACAGCAGGTGTGGGTGAGTAGAGGGATGGCTAGGCCAGCGATGGGAGTACGCTGGGGTGGTGAGGCCTGCGCGGGAGCACAGCCGGCCGCGGGGAGGAGAGAGCAGGCAATCCCGCCGGCGCTTGTTTGAGCGGCTGGAGCAGGAAGAGCAGAGATTGAAGAAGCACGATGGCCGCTGGATGGACATCCAACAGTCACTCCTTGTGCGTCAACCTTTTTTTAGGAAAGCCTCAAATCTGTGGAAAACATCATACAGCCCATCTGCCATTATTTCTAATAATTTACAGCCCATTTGCTAATTCTTAAGGTTTTTTTGGAGCCCATATTCTTTTTGTTAGCATTACAGCCCATATTGTGGCCACGGTTAAAAAATTATACGAAATTTTGCATATTTCGGTGCGGTCCGAACTGTTTTTAATCCCGAAATTTCGAGTCACATTCAAACTGATTTTAAAAATAAATGTATATCAATATAAAATGCAACAAATTCTCCACGCATAAAAATCAATGCAATTTAAAATCTCGAAATGAACAAAGAAATTTGAAACTAATTGCCGGTTTGATGTGTTTTAAAAATGTACAACCCGTTTCTCATTACTGATAGGCCATTTTCTCGGCCAGCCGAATGAAGCTCTCCTCGTCTTGAAAGATTTGCAGCCCAACAGGCCTGACAAAGCGACTTACTTGGCAAATCACAAAAAAATGGGCTGTGGCCGTGGACCCAGCTGTCAGCCTCTCCACATACAGTACTCTTCCGATGGAAGTCGGTCGTTGACCACATTGACCATGCCGCGCCAGGAGAACCAAGGCGGTGGACGACGGCGAGGCCTAGGAAGGGGACGACGCGGAGCCGGGGATGCGGCAGTGGATGCCCACGCGGAGAGGAGTACGAGGGTTCACTGGTTCGGCTGCGGTGTGAGGCTGTCGTCGCCGCAGAATAACAGGGGGTGTGGGTGAGTAGAGGGATTCCCTGGCCAGCGGTGGGAGTAGTAGGGGCGGTGAGGCCTCCACGGCATCACAACCGGCGACGAGAGGCAGGAGCACGCGGCACGACCGGCGCTGGTTTGGGCGGCTGGAGCAAGAAGACCAGAGGTTGAAGAAGCACTACTGCCGTTGGATGAACATCGTACGGTAACTGGAGAATCGTTCGTATTGACTAAGTTGACAAAGCCCTCCATCCCCGTCAACTTGGTAGGCCCACAAGTCAGCCTCCTACCATGCTGGGTTCCAGCTGGCAGGGGGAGTATTCATTTTTTGTGTGTAATAAGGAGGCACTTCCTTGCGTGCGAAGATAGCTGGTGGGACTAACTTGTCAGCGGGGGGCACGTTTTTTTCGCGAAATACAGAGGCCCTTCCGGTGGGTCCCAGATGTTAGGTGGAGGAATCAAAGACTTGAGAAGGCGTACAGAACAAGCTAGTGTACCAGTAAAGAGACGTTGCTGAGTTTTAGAAAAAAGAGAGACGTGCTCCTGTAGCTGGTTCGAATCCAAACCTGGACTATGACTATATATGGTGCTATGCTACTCTTCAAGTAATGAAACTGACATATCCAACGTTCGCTTCTCCTCTTCTCTACTTACTCTGCCTACCATCAGAAGCTCTGGCCGCAGCAACCATGTCCGCTGGCTGCTCGTCCACCTGCTCTTCAGCAGGCAACAACCAAATATGCGCCAAGTCGCCACCCGTACCATCGCCTGTGGGTCTCATCACACCCCCGCCGGCACGCGCACCGCAGCCGGTTGCTCATTGCAACCCGCTGCCGTTGGTGTGGTGCCACTGCTGCAAATCACGCAGAGTCATCCGTCGCGTCTCAACCACAATCCTCAACCCTGGCCGAGTCTTCTACAAATGCCCGAATCATGGGGTAATAATATGTTTAAGTGTTGTTCTGCTGCTTTCAGTTGCTAATTTTTTTAATAGTTTGGTTGATGATCTTCCAATTTGATTCGTGCAGAAAAGGGAAGATTCATGTGATTTGTATTTCTGGGAAGTTGCTGATGTGGGGGAGTGCAACTACGCTGATTATTTGGTTAGCCAAGGAATCCCAATACCAGCAGGTTGGGGTGTTGGACAAGTAACTGAAGGAACGACAGAAGAGGAAGATGCAAAGTAGAAGGTTAAAGATGCAGTTCCTCTGATCATGGCCAAGCAACAGCTGCTGAACGACCTTGACAACAATGAGGAGATGAAAGAGCTTGTGAAGATAATGGGCAAAATCGATGTGCTCTATAGGATGATTGTCTCTTTATTTGCAGTGTATGTAGCACTCGTGATGTATTCAGTGGCTATGACATGAGCACTTTGCTGAAACTAGTAATGAATGAAACTTGTGTAGCAGGCTGGGCGTAGTGTTGTGAACATCTAATGATTTCTATTAACGGAAATCAGGGGGTATCCCCTTTTGCTCATAAATAAATAGTAGAGGCCCTTTTGGTAATAAATAAATAAATTAGCAGAGGCCCTGTCGGGTCAGCTTTGTACTCAACCGAAGACGTCGAGCAAATTGCAGTCCAACATCAAACTATGTCATCAAATTCAAGTTTCACAGCTAAATATGAGTACAACTAAACAACATTGTCATCATGTTTTAGTCGTCATACAATCACCAAACACAAATCAGCATACATAACAAGTGATGTTCTCACAGGAATAATACTAAACAACATGTTCATCAGGTTTCAGTTGTCATAGCAAACACAATTTCACATAGTAGATAAAAAAACGTCTTCTGACAGGCAAATACGACAAAAGCAATGTAATCATCATCCGCAGCAGCAGCGTCAACATCTTCGCCATGTGTATCAGTCTGAATCATAATTCCCCACAGTGTCATCTTCTTCTTCGTCCTCAACGTCCTCGAACGTTGGCTTCTTCTTGATCAACTCTTGTATGTCCACAGCACGACAGGCAATCTTTTCACCGGCGTCATTCACGTGATGGTTCTCAAAGATATTAGGAACATCTGTGTTATCTTGTACATCAGGAGCAGTGTAAGCATCATCTTGTTATGCAACTTCATTAAACGAATTCCTCTGCTCAAACCTTTGCAATACTCTCCAGTCGTTGCTACGTGCAAATGTGTCTTCCAAGAAAAATATCTGTGTTGCTTGATTTGCCAAAATAAAAGGCTCGTTGGTCTGGTACGCCGCCTTGACATTGATGGATTTGAAATAATCATCAGCTCTGGGTTTTGCGATCCTGGAAAACAGGTTATACCAACGACAACACAACAGAACCACACACCGATGATCCTCGAAACTAGAGATATACTGCAACTGAACAATGTCTGTTATGTTAGCATACATTCCAGTTGTCTCTTTGTCATACGTATCCGTGCTCATGATGGCACTGTTTTGTGTCTTCCTGCCTTCGTCTCATGCAAGGGTGTTGTAGCGCACATCTCCAAGAACGCAAGATTCATAATGTCTTACCCGAGTATCAGGACCCATTGCTAGTGAGTAAAGGGCATCATCAATTGCCTGCCCATCCTCCCGCATCTTCTTAACCTATGGTTAGAAAATAGACAAGCTGATCATCTTATGTACTCAATATATTAAAAAAAACTGACAGTGCAATTCAAAAGCTTACATGGCTCTTGAACCATTTCACAAATCCTGCCATAACCAGTTTGTCAATGTTTCTTGGATTTTGCGGCAGTAACTCCTTTTTGTAGATGCTGCACAACATAGTGATCGCGTCAAACATCTAAATATATAAGAATGTGCTGCAAGTTTAGTAGATTACGATGTATAAGCTGCAGTACTTAGCACTTACTTGATATAAGGTAGTATCTCAGGATAGTTATTCAACACATACCAAACCATTTTGTCCAAATCTTTAGGTTTGTCCTCTTGTCGACTCTTCCCTGTAACTCGAACAGAATATTCAAAAACATTGAGCCCGGGATTGTCTTCATCCACCTCTTTGCTAAGATGATCAGCTGTTTCAATGTATTTTGAGCAAAATGTCAACGCTTCTATAGCAATGTAGGCCTCTGCAATGGAACCCTCGGGTCTAGCTCTGTTCCTAACATAGCCCTTGAAAGTGCCTAGCCGCCTTTCAATAGGGTACATCCAGCCATACTGTACTGGACCTCTAAGTAGTGCCTCATCAGGTAGATGAACAGCCAAATGCACCATCACATCAAAGAAGGCTGGAGGATATATCTTCTCAAGGTCGCATAGGATAGTTGGTATCTTGTCTCTAAGACGCTCCAAAGCATCTATCCTGATATTTCTACTACAGAGGTCCCTGAAGAATTGTCCCAACTCTGCAACTGCTCTGTATAAGTCAGGGCGGCCCAATCCTCTAAGGATAACAGGTAAAACCCTTTGAAGTAGGACGTGGCAGTCATGAGTTTTCAACCCTTGTACCTTGTTTCCATCTGCACTGACTCTCCTTTCAGGGCTGGAAGCAAATCCATGTGGGAATCTCACACGTGACAGGACCTCGCAGAATTCTTTTCTTTTTACCTTGTCCAAGACGTACACAGCTGGTGCCATATCCCGTGGTTTACCTTCATCTTGCACCTGCAAATCATGTCTGATACCTAGGTGTGTCAAATCAATCCTAGATTTTAAGGTATCTTTCGTCTTGCCTTCAATATTCAGATGTGTGCCGATAATGCTGTCACATATATTTTTCTCGATGTGCATCACATCAAGATTATGCCGCAGATCCAAATCTTTCCAATACTCCAAGTCCCACAAAGTGGACCTGCGGGTAAACAATAATCTCTCTTCTCCCCTGCCATGCTTCCTTTTCCTGCTACCATTATCAAGATGGTTTCCTGGTGTAATATGCCTGACCTTCTCTAATTCCACTTGCAACTCATCGGCGGTGAGCCTCTTTGGCGCATCACGGTTTTCATGCTTTGCATTGAATACATGTCTTCGGTATTTTCTAGGATGCGGCTTGTCCTTGGCAAGGAAACGGCGGTGTCCAATGTAACAGATCTTGATAAGTATTGCGTATGACAGCGGATTCCTGTCACAGCGAACACATGCATTGTAACCATGTGTTGTTCGCCCTGACATAGTGCCCAAAGCCGGATAATCATGGATACACCAAATTATAACAGCACGCAGAAAGAAATCAGCTGGTGGGCTGCTATATAGGTCTCGAGTGAGAACACCCCTCCATAGGTGTTGAAGTTCCTCCACAAGAGGCTCCATGAAGAAATCAAAATCCTTTCTAGGACTTTTTGGACCTGGGATGAGCAAGGCCATCATGTAGTTTGATTTTTTGGTGCATACATTTGGAGGCATGTTGTAAGGGATAACAAGCACTGGCCACATGCTATATATGGCGCTCTGGTGGCCAAATGGGTTAAATCCATCTAAAGCTAAGCCAAGTCTAACGTTTCTCGGGTCAGCAGCAAACTTTTCGTGCTTCTGATTGACTCTTTTCCACTCACTACCATGTGATGGATGGCTCATTACATTCTGATCTCTGTACTCCTGGTTCCTAGAATGCCACAGTACATCCTCCCTTGTTTCAGCATCATGAAACAACCTCTGCAATCTTGGTGTAATTGGAAAATGTCTCAGAACATTATGAGGAATCCTCTTCACAGCATCGCCATCTTTCCATCTTGATGATTTGCATTTCGGGCATACACTTAAGTTAGCATAATCCTTCCGGAACAGAACACAATTTTTCTTACTAACATGGATCATATCATATCCAATTCCAACTGCATGAAGGAAATTCTTCATTTTACTGTAGGTGTGTGGCAGCTCAGACGCATCTGGGAAAGCTTTGCGGAAAGCAGCCAACATCGCATCGAATGATTTGTTGCTCATCCACTCAGATGTCTTCACCTGAAGAAAGGTGACCATAGCTGAGAATACTGACAGGTTATTTCCTGGGGTGACATCCACGTTGCATTGTTCCAACATGCGAGCCCACCTTTTTTCTTCTGCAGGTGAAAGTTCACGGAATGCACGAGCATTTCGTAGCATTGTTTCAATGTTGGTCAAACTCACTGGCTCCGCCACCACCTCCTCCTCCTCCTCTTCCACCTGAGCATCAGGTAGATCAAGATGGTGATCTGCTACTTCCACGTAGTCAATAACATTGACGTTCACAGCTTCACCATGATGTACCCACCTAGTATATGTGACCGACATCGCATACAAGTGTAGATGATTTTGCACAGTTGACTGGGGTCTTGTAACTGAATGCATACAGCTGCTACACGGGCAGAGCACATCTGATTTCGGACCACCGTACTCAGCTCTGATAAAGTTCATGAAGTTTTCAACCCCCTCGACATATGCAGCGGAGAATCTTTGAGCAGAAGTTATCCAAGTCCTGTCCATCTGTTAGACATACAAATTAGTACTTCTACTAGATATTACAGGAAAAACATATATGCTTTTTTATGAAGTCCAGAAGAAAATACCTAGGTCGATGTCTAAAGCTATGGCAAGATATTTGGACGAGTAGATCTAAGTAACAAAATATATGTAAAGCTAATTCAGCAAACAGATTTGAGTGCTAAATTATGGCAGGCTGTTTCAGCAGTCAATGAGTCCGAGCACACAACCATCAAACTATCGAAGGCCATCGCAACAACAAAGATCGAGTATAAAACGGTGTAGAGCTATTTCACCTAACAGATTGGCTACTAGACCACGGCAATCTACGTCACAATAAATATATGGCAAGATATTTTAGCAACTAATCGGCCTTGGCATGCCATCTCAGCTAAGAAGATTGAGTGCAGAACAGGGCAAGGAAGCTTCTTAAGCAGAGCATATTGACTGTAAACTACTTTGGCAAACAGTGAGATTAACAATGTCTATCAGCTAACATTCAGCGGTACACCGACATGCACGGGGCCTCATTCTAGAATGCGCGTACTGTGGGAGAAGCTGACCGCCGTGCGTCTCCACATGAATGTCGCCAGCGGTGGCCGCGCTGACCGCCGTGCGCCTCCACAAGAACGTAGCCAGCGGCGCGGCTGGAGGACGGCAGTAAATGAGAGCGTACTGTGGGAGCGAGAGGATCGCTGTGTGTCCCCTCGAAGAACCGCGGCGCTGACGTATCGGCGTGGCGGGGAGGGCGGCTTTGGCGGAGCGAATGGAGTGGAGAGGGACGGGGGGAGGGGGTTTGGGGAATATTATTGGCTAGTTGGGCGAAGGGCAGTGGAATCTATGATTTGGGGGGAATTTTTCGGTGGGGGTGAGGATCTTTGCGCGGTGGGCGGGGGGAATTTGGCGCATGGTCGGTTTCTCCAAGTGCAGTCCCACGTGTCAGTGAAGAGGCAAGCCGAAGCGCGTTCCATTTGCGTGAGCCATGTGCAGGACTGAACGTGTGTGGGGTGCAATGTGACCGCGACAGGGGTGCTGTGAGTGTACCGCCTTTTTCACTTTTAAACTAGGTGCTTCGCCCCCTCAAAAAAAACTTGTTGCTTCGCGCGATCCATCGATACTACTACTAGTAATCCGGTAATCCCGACTAAAACGGCGCGGCCGGGTCTTTTCCCGCGCGATATGCTGGGAGGTTGGCTTAGTTGGGTTTTTTAGGACGAGTAATGCTACACCTACGTAGTCCCAGTTACGTAATTAACATAATGTGAAACGTGTGAGCTGTTTATTGTAGATTTGGGGGAGAGAGGGGCCCACCACCATGAAAATCAGGGGAGGAGAGAGAGAGGCAATTTACGTTAACCCTTTCGCAGGTTCCCGTAGATGTGAAATGCATGAATGTGCATCTGCAGATAAGGCCTTCCCTTGTTCATCCTTTTCTCCCACAAGATCTTGATCTTCCGTGCAACGCACGGGCATCTTGCTAGTACTCCTACAATATACTATATTATTGTGAAAGTTCATATACACCGGCCGAGATTAATGCAAACACGACAGATTTTCATTACATTTCAAACTTTTATAGGACAAAAAAATAAAAGAAACCCGACCCTAAACCTATTCTACGGCGGCGACCGACGTCCTCCATCTGCGATCTCCATGTACGGGGGCGGGGTTCAAGACCCGTGAAGTGAAGGTGCGGTCTCCGGCGAGGAAAAGTAGAACACGGGAGACGGACCGGCCAGTTGGCACACCATGCCCTGCCGCCTCCCATGCCCTACTCATCCTCGGAGGAGTCCCCGACCTCGGCGGTGCCGGACGTTGGACGGCGGCAAGTAGGACGCGTGGCTGACGGTGCTCCCGTCGTCGGCCGCCAGCATGGCCATCGCTTGTGCGGCGACTTGAGCGAGGGCGGCGACCTCGAGATCCATCCCCGAAGACAAGCTCTCCCGCAGAGCGTTCACGCTTGCGGTCATGGCAGATGTGGTGCCAGGTAGGAGGACGATGCGCTATGGTGTGGAGGTTAGCTGGGCGTTGCCGCTTTAAGTAGCGCATTCCGGTGAGGCCAAGCGTCCTGGTGTGTCATTAAGTCACCGGAGTTGGTTCCTCAGGCACCGAGCCTCTTAACGAGGGCATATGGACGAGCGGCATGAATGCGGGCAGCTGGCGCCGGCTGGGAACGCACCGCGCGACGGCGCAAGGGACGAGGGTTTTTGGTGTGCCAAGGTAGTCAGCTGCGGTCGTGGCAACGTTGTAGATGCCCTTTGCTCACATGTGATCGACGCATGTCATTGAAAAAGCAAGACGACCCGGCATGGTCTCAGGTCCTGAGGATGCAGTTGGCCGCGCTACACCACTCCGCGGACGCGTCCCGGCACCCCGTGCATCTTCGACGAGCCGGGTGTTGGGGTGTGTTTGGATTGTGGCCAAAGTGCACCTTACCAAAATTTTGGTCATGACCCAAAGATTGGTGTTTGTTTGGATGGTTGCCATTTTTTTGGCATGCCAATGAACTCTAGCCAACTCTAGTTCATTTTTCTTGCCGATGTCGGCCAAATCATGGGCAACCAAAACCTCAACCAAAATTTTGGCTACCCAATGCTTTGATGGGGCAACCTTGGGCACAAACCAAACATACTGTTGGTCGTGCCACATCACTAACGCCACCCTTGGCACACTGAAACCGACCGTGTCTAGCGACGATGAGCGTGTCGCTCACCGCAGTCACCGTGTCCAGAGGCAGTGCTGGAGCTGCGCCACGTTGTTGGCCCCCACGACCCACATGAACGGTTGCCAGTGGCGAGGAGGTCGTGGGCCAGCTCCTCCATTGAACTAGTTTGCACTACGTCGTCCCGACAGGTGTGCCTCACATGTCGGTTTCCCTGTTTTCCAGGCCATATTCGAGCGTCAGTGCTCCGGGTTGCGCATTAGGCCTTTCACTATGTAGGCCAAGCGAGACAACTTATTGTTTATTTGAGCCGTTCAAGTGTAATCATGTGGCGTTTTCTTATTTCTCATTCCTCTCCAACCCTCTTCTCCATCGATCATGTCGCCCTCCGGTCGAGTCCATCCTCCCGCATGCCTCATTTGAACATTCCGCCGAGTATCATTCACATGTGGGCCTAGACCATGCTTGTATTTCCAATGTTTATTTGTAATTTCTCCGACATGCATACAAACAAATGGTTCATTTGAAGTTTCACTTTGCCTCCACTACGTGTCGCTTCGCGTCTTAGTTTTGACATCCCATTCGGTTCATGCGCCGACACATGTTGACGAGATCGATTGATGTTCAGAGATCAATTGCGTGTCGTGCAAGGAGATAAAGGTTTGGTATGTTTCTATGATAGAAATGACCCGCGCGGGGGGGGTCTGTGGGGATCAGAGGGAGTATATTGTACGTTCATAAGTGAAACGAACGTATTGTACCCACCCTAGTCCTCTTTCAATCAATCTCCGGACCCCGAGATGAAATCGAGAGAGAACGAGTGGGGGCATGTGTGATACCTAAGGCGGATTCAAAATTTTGAACCGGTGATCATAGCATCCGCAAATCATATATAAAGGGTATTCAATGTTCGTTTCGTTTTTGAACATACAATATACTCCCTCCTATCCTTTCTAGTTTACATATAAGTTTTATGTGTAGTCAAAGCATCTCTACTTTGATAAAAAAAGTATCAACATTCAACAACGCCCAATCAATATTGTTAGATTCGTACGTACTCCTAGATTTGTACTCGAGATGGTTTCCAATTTGTTTTCAATGACGTGAATGTGCTTGTTCTCGCGCATGCTCTTCCTACTAGGATTTCGCCACGTATAGCCAGTCCAATAGTAACTTTTTTAAGCTCCATGTCCAATAGTACTAGTGGAGTCCTGACAACATCTGTACTAGAGTATGCAGTGTTAATAGTTGTACTCCCTCCTTCCATTTATATAGGGCCTATGGGGAGGAGAGAGAAGTGAAAAAGTAAGGGGAGTGAGCTCTCATGCAAGAGGCTAGCTATATACGCATTCCTAGTTAAATACGTACAATAAATATGAAGAAAGAGATGGAGAGGAGATGGAAAAAAGTACCAATACAATAGCCAACCTTATAATTTTTTTGCGGGAAATAGCCAACCTTATAGCCCACACTACTGTATGAGTGCATATAATAGGAGATGGCTATAGATGACATGGCAGTTCCTTATAGCCATCGACTGGCTATATTATTAACCATGCTCTAATGCATTTTCAAAACCGCATTTGACTATTGACAAGATTAACAGTACATGAGATGTATAATGTGAAAATTATATCATTGGAATCTCCTTTCACATAAGTATCCCTGCCTTACCCTCCCTTTCGGTCACTTGCTGGCGGACCCCATGCTTGCTAGGCCCCGCATGTCAGTTACTCAATGGGTTCGGCCACGTCAGGGGATCCTCATCCGTAGTATACTCCCTCTATTTTTATTTACTCCGCATAAAATGACGCGGGCGGGGGAGGGGGAGGGACGTCGGTTTGCTCTCAACTGCGGCCGATCTGGGGGGGTGAGAAGTCAACGCTACAGTGTCTTCTCGATCGAATCTGGCGATGCT